>NC_037538.1:7039655-7050168 GCF_001531365.2 Cynara cardunculus var. scolymus | reverse complement strand
TACAATAATAATAATAAGAGTTTGATTAAATGAAATAAAATAATTATTAATAATAAATAATAAAAAACTCTAAATAAAGTTAGATGATGATATAATTATTGAGTTATGATGAATAATAGACAGAGATATATGTCTCTTTAACATAGGTAAGGTGCAAATATCCCCACCCATACAAAATTACATAAAATGATGTCATATTACAACTTATGTATTTGGCCATTAATCCATTCGTTCTAATATTAATATTTATTTTATTATTTTAGTTTGTCTCAAATTAAATGTTCATTTTTAAAAGTAAATATATACTTTTCTATTTTAATCTTAATTATGTGATGGAAATTTTTTATCTCTACAATTAAAGGTAAAATCAGCCCAAAAAGGAGCAAGAAGAAACATAACTCTGCAATGACAAACAGAATAAATCCATATCGAGGTCCTAATTACTAACCTTTTGTTAATTAAAAAGTCTAATAATTACACATTTGTAAAACTGTGTAATTTTTTTAATTGTGGACATTTATTTTGGGACAGAAGAAATATATCATACTTGGCATACATAAATCAAGATACATCATTTTTTTTTATTAATCTGGATATCCAACCCGCTATGCAAGCCGACTAATACCAGCGCGACCAATTGCTTTGCGGGTAGCTCGGAGTCACCGCATTTGAACCTTCGTGACCACAAGGGGATTTTTATTTCTCCTTGAATTTGAACCTAGGACCTCCAGACACTTTTGACATTTGGAGTTCAAGCTCAAACCAATCAGATACCACATTTGCGGTTGAGATACATCATTACCTTGTGTCTTTTTGAACTTTGTCTAATTAGTATTTGTTACAAGCGGCGTCTTTCTTCTTTCAAAACCAGGTGATATTTACAATATCAATATTAGTTTATAAAACGTCAAGTTTAAATTGTTATGATTTATTTAAAGTTTTTGGTTGAAGGAATGTTCTCCATATATATAGCAACAAAAAACGTGGACCGAGTTCCATGTCCATAAAAAAAGTCCAAAGACTTTGATTTCAAAGCGTTTCAATCATTAAGTATTTGATTCTTTTCATATTTTGTTCTTTCGTTATAGAATATAAAAACACGAGTTAAATATTTCTGGGAGTAATCGGAAGTGGTTTAAAATATTAGTCTGTAATAATTTTTTACGTAATGAATTTTTTCTATAGGTTCCATATTCCATTCAGTCATTTGTGTTTAACATATATATATATATATATATATATATATATATATATATTTCTTTTTGAATATTGATTGCATTATTTCATTACCTGTTTACAATAAAATTTTATATCATGTTATATCGTATAAATACATAACTAATACAATATAAAGTGAGGGTGAAATCCAAAGGTAAATCCAACCATAAAACTAGGAGCAAAATCTATCATGTACAATTCCATAGCAGCATATTTTGGTAGGTGGTCTCATTTTATGGAGTGAAGGGTACTTTTTTATAATGTTGTAAAACACTAAAAGGCTGTTTACCAAATATTTATTCGGGTAAATGTTTATCAAGTCACGTTATCTTACAAGATGAATATGATAAGGACCAATAATCTTACCTGGTAAGAGCGAAACAAGGACCAATAATCTTACCTGGTAAGAGCGAAACAAGGACCAAGAGTCTTACCCGATAAGTGAGGGCGACGACTCTTACCACGGCAAGCACTTACCGGACAAATTGTTGCATACGATGTTGTTTTGGTGGACTAAAAATTTTACCCGATAAGTAAATAATAGTGTTAAATTTTACCAATAAACACTTTACCAAGTAAGTGTTTGGTAAACAACCCCTAAATGCAGAAAGTTGATATGTGCTACTCAACAAAAATTTGGAATATTTAGTTTTGGCAATTGGATTCAACAAAAATAACCTTTGTAGAGTGTTACTGCGAATTCCCCTTTTATTCGTAATATACATTTCTTCAGCCTATCTGTATAAATATTGGATATTTTATTGCAGAAAAATACTTGTGGTTTGTGAATGCCTTGTTTGAAAACCCCCTTCTTACTTTGTGAGATGTCCTTTTTTAGGAACTCTTTATTTTTACAAGATGACAAACGACACTTTTTTTCGTAGGTACCAACCAATAACATCATCTCTCAAAAATGGGAGTTCATCAAGCACTTTACGAACTCTATGGCCAATTTTTAGCAAACCAAAAAGGTTTGCTATTTTGTGTTGTGACCTTTGTAAAATTGCTATTTCACAATCAAAATCATGAAACACAACATAAATCCACCACAACTTTTGTCTTCTCAATTCCAAAATCCTTTTTCCATAGGTCAGTGTTTGCAAAAATGTCATGCAGATGGGATCAAGTATCAGTAGTGACAAATCACATTTGAAGTGTTTCTTTATTGTAGCTTTTTATTGCTTGTAAATGTTTATAGCAAAATTTTATTATGTTTTTGTTACAACTTTTAGTTGTATGAACTACAACTTTTATTGTATGGATTGTAATACAAGTTGGATAATGACTCACAAAAACTGCAACATTTTTTTGACATTGTAAAATACGGTATAGTTTGAGGAAAATTTGGACCCGCACATGTACTACGGTTTGTGTGGTTGGCTCTAATATATACGACACAAAAAATGTAAACATACACAGTTTAAGGTTAGTTTATTATAATTATATTTTCATAATAATGTGGATGGTATTTATGAAGGTTTTCCCCCCCTGTGGAGGGTTTATTTGGAGCATTAGATGGAACAATTGTAAAAGTTAGGTCTTGTCATTGTATAAACGAAACAAAATCAAATTAAATAGACCCAGTAGATTCTGTATAGAAGTAATGTGTAGGAAGGATAAGATGCCATAGATCTTATCCTTGTACAAATGGGACAAGGATGATGTTTTTGTGAAAATCCCCCATTTCGGAAGAAAAAGAATGGATGAAACAAGCAAGAGTGTGTGCAAACAAGCAAACATAAAAATTAATAGGGAAATTGGGTTGCACAAACACATCATAGACAACTACAATTACAACAAGGGGACGAGAACACATTATTCATCCCATTTCTTAGATTGATTATTTGTTTGTACCGAACAATGGAGTTGATTCCGTTTCTTTCTATTTCCATTCTCTACGATCTACTCTTACAAGATATACCCTCATAACATGTCTAAATCCTCATGTACATCTACTATACTGCATTTCCAACAAAAAAACCTTTGTTTTTCTCTTTCATAAGTAACTTAAACAATATATTTGTATAATGTTTGCTAATCCATTTTTCACTTAAATAAAGAATAGCCCCTCTATCCCTCAACATCTTACACATAAGTTGCCACCCCTGATTTCCCCTCAAATTATTAACTCATGTTGCTTGCATCAGACTCAAACTTATCCCTTCTCCCTTTCTCCCTTGCATTCCATTTTTGAATCGAACATCGCATTGTAGGCTTTTACCCCCAAGTGGACACAGTTTGGAGTTCTATTCATTTGTGGAATGCAAGGTCGTCCCTGGAGGGGGGGGGGGGGGGGAGGGAGGGCGAGCCGGGCGTATGCCCAAGGCATATAAAAAATAGGGGCCCAAATTTTTTTAATATATAAATAATAATAGTTCAAAAAAATTAGTAAATACAAGACACATAAAAAATTTAGTATCTAAGAAAAGATTTTGGTATACAGTAACTATTAAATACCCAAACATGTATGAATTGTATATACTGGAGAAAAAAAATACCTAAAGAGGTTAATTTGTCGTTCATTACGTAGGAAAGAGAGGAAAGTAATGAGAGAAGAAAAATATTTTGTTTTCGAGATTTTTTTAGGGAAAGGAAAAAAACTATATTAAAATTTATTTTTATTTCATTATTTTTCCTTCATCTCTCTCTTCTCTATTAAAAACACAAACAAAAAACTTTATTTTTCTTCCTTCCTTTTATTTTTCTTTTCCTTTCTCATTCTTTTCTTTCATTCCCAAATTCGAAAACACAATATAAAAAGTTTAAAATGGTGTTAATCTTCTCAAATTCGAAAACATAATATAAAAGTTTAAATGATATTAATCTTCCCAAATTCGAAAACATGATAAAAGTTTTAAATGGTATTAATCTTCTCAAATTCGAAAACATAATATAAAAGTTTAAAATGGTGTTAAAAACAATAACATGAGATGACATGGAAAACCAACCTATTTACATTGATTTACATAATGTCACTCGAAAATCAGAAGAATCGACTTTGTGACCCCAAATGATGCCATTCTATGTACCAAAAGTATATCATATGATATTTTTGATGACAAACAAATCAATGATACTACAAAAAAATGTTGTAGTAGATAATATTAATTTAGAATTGAGTATTGATTGATTTTGCATCCATGAATACTCGGAAAAACCTTTTTTTATATGAATTCAATGTTATTTCTGATTATAAAAACAATATATTGAAAATATATCGTACTTACCGAAGGCCCCTTTTTACATCTCGCCCAGGGCCTAAAAATTGTCAGGAACGGACCCAGGGTTGGTCTTAAGATTTTTGATGCCCTGTGCGAAAATAATAATAATAAAAGCCCCTAAGTCTGTTTCTTTAAGCCAATGAAACAACAAAACATGCGATTTTTAAAAAAGTTTAGAACCTATTCAAGTTAAGTGTCTCATTCCCATGTTGATTTTTATTAATTATAATAAACAAAACTACAATTGGGGGTGGGGGGACATAAAAACCAAACCACGAATACAAAATATGGAATGATAAAATGATAAATCCTGGATTAAGATCGTGTTTTCTTTTTTTCTAGTTTTCTATTTTACAAATTGAAATTAGCAAAATAGAAACTTTATTTCAATATATGGGACTTAAAAGACAAGGAAAACTATGATTAGTTTTTAATTAAAATAGTAAATTACATCCAAATTACTGTCATAGTAAGCAAAAAGTAAAACTCAAAAGTTACAGGTCTAACGACTAAAGGCTAAGGGCTTATCTGTTAGCAGCTTAATAAGCTTAATGAAACTAACAACTTATTGGCTCAACTATACATAACTGTTTCGTAGTGGCTTAATGATATAGAGTGTGACTAATCCAATAAGCTTCTAGGGGGATCTTTATATAGAAAGTCATTTTTTTTCCAAACATGTCCCTTCCAGCTAAAGAAAACGCTCCTTACATATGCGAAAAAACTCTCCCAAACAAAAACTTTTCCAACTTATACAAACAGATTAATTCATACATACAACTTTATCCATATAAAACTTAATAAAAAACCAATCAAACGACCCTAAATCTAATGCGGTAATGCCAAACCTCAAAGTAAACAAAAGTCAAAAGAACAATAATAAATTGTAAAATTCATAATCTATGTTACTGCATTGAAAAGAACAAATGCCCAATAATTAAGACAATATCACAATATGTTATTAATGTTGTGCAGTGTGCTCCAGCTATGTTGACACAGTGATGTGCTCACGTGCATTGAAAATTTCAATTCTCAGATATTTCAATATGCAAGGGGAAGACTCATTATCAAAATGACAAAAGCCCCTTAGCCAACCCACACGACCACATGACCCAATTTTACAATAATCAGTTAGAAATTTAGATTTTTTTTTGTAAAAAGATTTAAAGATTCATAAATCATAATGTGACTCACACAACAACCCGGTAAGTTCAATCAACAGTACAAATCAGTCATTCGAGATTTCCATATTTGATTTGTTGAATCTAATTTAATGACCGTAAATCGGTTGGAAAGAGAACTCCATGCCTTAAAAATCGAAATAGTCGAACTTTGAAGAATAATAGAAATTAGATTTAGTTGTTGGAATGATGGCGTTAACCGGTTCACGATGTGCATTCAGTATTCATACTACTAGGCCTTGGGCCTGTTTTTAAAGTTAAAGTTCAGTTGTCCAATTCCTAAATTATTAAACCAAAAACTAGTAATAGATGACAACTTGATGCCCCTTTAGGCTTTGATGCTCTGTGCAGCCGCACGGGCTGCACGTGGCCAGGGCCGGCCCTGAACGGACCTGATGGAATGTACCATCTCTTTTCTTTCCACAAGCAACCTTGTATGTGGGGAAAACTACATCAAATTGAATCGTATTTTGTTCTATTTATATTTTTGAAAAATCTACTTTCAAAAGCTTCACTTTCAAGAAGATACTATGTTTTCATGCAATTAAAAGAATATACTAAGTATTTGATCCTATTAAAAGAGTACGCAATAACTTAAATTGTACATATTACAACTTTGTTATGTTTTAATTATACTTTCTTGTTTGATATGTTTTGTCGTATTTAACAAAATCAAATATGAAATAGTCGTTATTGTAATTAACAATAGTTGAGGGGTAGAATTGCAATTAGGGAAGTTGTTAAACCCCAGTAGCATATTCAAATTGAATACCTGTCCCCACCTCAATTTCCTACCACCGTCAAACCAATCTTCACTACCACCATTTCTAGATCTCCCTGCTCCTTCCTTCCTTATATATCCCACCACTGCAATCCCTCATCATCTTCCCCCAAAACCATGAGAGAAATCTTGCACATCCAAGGAGGCCAATGCGGCAACCAAATCGGTGCAAAGTTCTGGGAAGTTATCTGTGATGAGCATGGCATTGATCAAACCGGAAGGTATAATGGAACCACTGCTGATCTCCAACTTGAACGTATCAACGTTTATTTCAATGAGGCCTCCGGTGGCCGCTATGTTCCTCGTGCTGTTCTTATGGATCTTGAGCCTGGGACCATGGACAGTATCAGATCTGGTCCCAATGGTCAGATCTTTCGCCCGGATAACTTTGTGTTCGGCCAGTCCGGTGCCGGAAACAATTGGGCTAAGGGACATTATACTGAAGGGGCTGAGTTGATTGATTCAGTTCTTGACGTTGTCCGTAAGGAGGCTGAGAATTGCGACTCATTGCAAGGTAATCAGTTGCCTGTTGCCTATATACGTAATCTTTTTGTTTGCTTAAGATCCGGATCGGGATCTCAAAATATCCACACCTATTATTTCGGCACACATAACACATTCTGTTTGACTGCCGACAGTAACATCGATATGAATATTTGGGGGATAAACCGTCACAAATTGTATGTTTCGATAGTGATCCTTACATATTCTTCTTATACATTTTACATCACAAATTGAGTTGAAAAATGTTGGATTTCTATGTGCACATAGTGGAAATAAGATCACTTAAGTTGGATAAAACTCCGACAAATTTGTGGATCTTAGTCCTAATGTTACTATCATCTTGTATGTATGTATGAAACAAAGACATTCATGTTTTGTGATAATTTTCTTTGTATATGAATTTCTTGTGAAATTGAATTGTATATTATTGAAAAATCACTTGTGCTGGTCTCATATCCGATTTTCAAGGACGATCATCATCTGCATAGGAAGATTAGAGATTAATTGTATATGCAATATTCTGTTTGGAGAACTTGAGGTCTGGAATCTGATATCTTTTGATTGGTTTTTTGAACAAAACAACGAATCCTTTATATATTGGGAAATTTGATGCATCAAAGACGCCTTTGGCTTTGTGAGGATTGGAGTGAAAAGTCTTTGGACTTTTTCATATCTGTAATCCCTCCATTGATAAATTAGGAACTCATTTGAAGTTGACTTTCTCTTGGAATTCTTTCTGTTAACTCCAATCATTTTGTGGGTTTCTTCTTATAACCTGTAATGTTTATGGCATTTGAGTATGCTTCTTGTTTCCTAACTGCATTTGCTCTGTGTGTTTCCTGTTTGATCTCATGGCAGGTTTTCAAGTTTGCCATTCTCTTGGAGGTGGCACAGGTTCTGGCATGGGTACACTCTTGATTTCAAAGATAAGAGAGGAATACCCCGACAGAATGATGCTTACATTCTCTGTTTTTCCTTCGCCTAAAGTATCTGACACAGTTGTTGAACCGTATAATGCCACACTCTCGGTGCACCAATTGGTTGAAAATGCTGATGAATGTATGGTTCTTGACAATGAGGCACTCTATGACATCTGTTTCAGGACTTTGAAGCTCAGCAACCCAAGTTGTAAGTACCCTTCTTTTATCAATTATAGGGGTGTAAGTCCAATCACCAAAGCTGGATCAAATAAAAAAGTAATATGGTTTATTTGATCAAAACCAAACCAAATTAGATTAGGTGAAGGAATGAACTTTAAGGGATCATTTATGATTTACCAACACAAACTGGGTAAGCGCTGACCGGGGGTAGGGTCACTACCGTCACTTGCAGAGTAGGATTCTTGGTCAGCAAAATGGCCCAATAAAATTCTCTGACCGGGTAAGCATCTCTCACCCGGTAAAGAGGTGGTAAAGTGTTTAATAAACAACTCCCAATTCTGATGAAATATGGTTTATTTGGTTTACAGTTGGTGACCTGAACCACTTGATTTCTGCAACCATGAGCGGAGTGACTTGCTCTTTGAGGTTTCCTGGCCAACTGAATTCTGACCTGCGGAAGCTAGCTGTTAACCTGATCCCATTCCCTCGTCTCCATTTCTTCATGGTTGGTTTTGCACCCCTCACTTCTCGTGGGTCCCAGCAATACACCTCCCTGACGGTCCCAGAACTGACTCAACAAATGTGGGACTCGAAGAACATGATGTGTGCAGCAGATCCACGCCATGGACGTTACCTGACAGCTTCAGCGATGTTCAGGGGAAAGATGAGCACGAAAGAGGTTGATGAACAGATGATCAACGTGCAAAACAAGAATTCTTCTTACTTTGTGGAATGGATACCAAACAACGTGAAGTCTAGCGTGTGTGATATCCCGCCAACCGGATTGAAAATGGCATCAACGTTTGTTGGGAACTCGACCTCGATCCAAGAGATGTTTAGACGAGTGAGCGAGCAGTTCACAGCCATGTTTAGGCGCAAGGCTTTCTTGCATTGGTATACTGGTGAAGGAATGGACGAGATGGAGTTCACTGAGGCGGAGAGCAACATGAATGATTTGGTGGCGGAGTATCAGCAATACCAAGATGCTACGGCAGAGGAAGAGGAATACGATGAGGGTGTGGAGGAGGAGGATCAATACGAAGAGTAAAAATCGTATGTTCTGTTGTCGGTTTTCGGTATGTGTAATGTTATTATTGTTGTGGTTTGGTTTTGCATGATATGTTTGATTGTTTGATGAATAAGTGTAGTACTCGGATGCAAGTGTTGTTTTTCGAATTCAGGTTTTGATGTTGGGTCTAAAGATTGTTGATATGCATTTTGAGTAAGATGAAATATATATGGAGTTAAGATGTCTTTTTCTATGTGCACTACAAACATCTCCCATATGTTCTTTCTTTAAAATGGAGACATCAGAGATTTTATGATAGTTTTTTGTTCCAAAGCTCCTTTTTAGAGAAAGTAGTAAGATTTTCCTCTCTTTTTTTTAAATTATTGTCTATGAGAAATAAATGAATTTTTGTTTATATTTGAAATTAAATGTCTAAAAATGGTCAAATAATATTTTATTAAATATTTTTAATATATAATTAATGTTATAATTTTTAAAATTAAAGACTCTTTAAGTTAGAATTAGGTTATGTTTAATAAAATAGTTGATAAGTTAGCTGATGAACAAATTATGTTTAACAAAAACTAGCCGATAAACATGTAAAATGATCAATAAAAAGATTTGAAAATTTAGTCTGTTATAATATTTAATGATATAACTAAAACAAACATTTAACAATATAATGTATTAAGTTCAAAGAAAAAGATATAAAAACTAGTTCTGTACAATATAATATATTAATTAAAAGAATTTTAAATTAATTATTATATGTATTATAAATTTTGGATTTCTTAAAATCAATTTTAGGAAAAAAAGTCTAGATTAATTTTTTATTTTAAATAACCGTTACATATAATATGAATAAAAATAAAATTAGTCAACCTCATATATCTTAACTAATTAAGAGAAGAAGAGAAGAGAGACTTCAGCTAGTAAAGCTTCAGAGAGATGATCTTCAAACTGAACCGAAGGCCTCTTTGTACGGGAGAGAAATGGACAAGGACAGACATATTATCCAATGGAAATTAAGCACATAAAAACCTTGTGGGCAAAGACCATCCAACAATCTTTTAAAATCCAAAATACAACTTTACAAAACAACTCCGACTGTAAGATATCTTTAATCAAGATCTTCAAGAAAACATCATCTACAAAGTTGAAGCCTATCAAAAATTCGTAAACTTCCTACAATGGTGACATTGTGGGCACTTCGCCAGAAAGTGTAGGTTTTCAAAATAAATTTTCATCCATTGTGTTTCATCATATTTTTAAAACTTTTTGGAATAAACGGAAAAAAAACAAGGGAATTGAGTATTTAATATATTTCAAAAATGGAAGAAATAAATAAGAAATAACTCTAAAAAAATGAGAATTATCTGCCTTGATGACTAAATATTTGAATAATGATAATAATATAATAATATAAGAATAATTATATGATTAATAATAATTTTAAATAATTGATACTACTATATAATGTATAACAAAATTAATTAATA
>NC_037538.1:7031593-7039604 GCF_001531365.2 Cynara cardunculus var. scolymus | reverse complement strand
TTATTTTTATTTAAATAATTAATTTTTATTTATAATTAATAATAATAAATAAAAATTAATTACTAACATTTTAATAAATTAATTTATATCGATTGAAATATATAAATAAAAATTCACTATCTTATATTTATCAAACAATATCTGTAATTTTTTTTTTGATAGATCCTCATATACTCTATGTTGCTGGGGCTATAAGATGCCTGATTGCAAGCAAAGAGACAAAATGGGTGCCTCCACTTTTTGAACCAATCAAAGATGTGGATCTGCTGCTGACCTTAACCTACTTTCTCTCTCTAATAATGGAATTGGAATATTGGAGTAATTTTCTTTTCAACCCATATAAACCTTGACGTTCATAGTTTATACACTCACTTTTTTTATGATTTTTATTTCAATATTAATAATAAATGAATTAATAAAAAAGTTATTAAATATTATTACTACTTTATGAATTATTTGTAATACTTGCACTTTTATACCTTATACTTTTTTTTTGATTAACCTAGATATTCAACCTGTTATGACAACCGATTAGTCTCAGGCGATCACTTGCTTTGCGAGTACACCGGAGTCACTGCATTTGAACCTCCGTGGCCATAAGGGGATTTTTATTTTTCATTGGATTTGAACTTATGACCTCCAGACACTTTTGACCTTTTGAGCCTAAGCTCAAACCAATCAAACACCACCCTTGTGGTTTTTGTACCCTTATACTTACAGATTAAATAAATAACCATAAAGATAAAAAGTGTAAGTATTAAAAATAATTCGTACGTATTTATGATATTTAATACTATGATTAAAATAAAAATTATTCAATATTAGACTCATTTTGAACATATTGACGAAACAATTATAATTGTGTAATTTGTAAAAAAAGAAACATTTCTTTACGTATTTTAGTTAATATACGATTATGTATATTAACATAAAAAAAATATCAAATAAATTAGATAACTAATTATAAGGGTGTAAAGTATAGTTTTTTTTTCTAGCAAAATATAATCTTTACTCATAAAATGCTTTTTCTACAAGATGTTTTCTAATTATTTTGGCCAAAAACAATCCTTACGTAGGGGGGAAAAAGCATTCCACATAAACTTTGGCTATTTAAAGAATTTAGTTTCTCACATGGCTAAAAAGTGAAAACCATTTGACGGATTGATTATTTCCGTCAATCTCCTCGGGTGCTCTCTCCCCATTCCTCTCCTATAGAGAATTTGTGAATAAGATAGGAAGAGGTAAGAACTAGATTTATACATAACGTAATTTTTAAAAAATTGTCACTCTAAAAAACTAATATTAAATGGTTAAGAAGAGATTCATCATGTTATTTGAAAACTAGTCACAGGTTTTATAAAAAAAACAAAAATCAATAAATAACAGTCTATTTTATATCAAATTCATTTTAGGCAATGTATATTTAGGAACAAATTGTTGCATGATTGACATGGCACCTGTTGGTAATGATAGCCAATAACGTCCGGATGAAAGAAAAATAACGGAATTTTATATTTTAAGTGATTAATTTAAAGATCTTATGTTATATTATTATCAATTTAAAGATCTCCATTATAACTTAAACATCTTGAAGTTTTTGTGAGAAAACAAACCCTAATCGATCGAATGAAGATGAAGTAGAGTACAAAAAACTCAAATGGAAAAAAACATAAAACTCTATTTACAAAATACATAGGAAAGTTACAAGAGAACCCCTTCAAGTTTATGCAACACTGCTCTGCTGAAACAAAAACAATCTCAAAAGATAAAACAACAAAAGACGCAAATAAGAGAAAAGCGACAAGATTGAAAGCTTGAGATTGATACTTTTAACATTTTTTTGGGTCCTACTGGTTTTTTACTTTATATCATTTATATTTTTATTTATAAAAATCAACATATTGAATTATATATATACAAATACATATTTGTTTATATCGAGAAACTATTATTATTTCACATATATATACATATATATATATAGACTTGGGATCATGTGAGACCAGGGGTTTTTTGTGAGACCCGTAAGACCAATTTTCAATCATTGGATTATATTTACAATACATTCATAATTACAAAATTGCCATGAAACTTCTCAATAATCACAAAATTGTCACCGTACAACTTTAGACCATTAGATCATTAGTTTATAAAGTTGATCAATGAACATAAATTGGTCTTACGGGTCTCACGAAAAACCTTTGGTCTCACGTGAGACCATTTTTTTACATTTGAAACTTCCCAGTGTTTTTGTTGTGAAGATCCGGCTTTCTTTACCTTCACAATGTTTTGTTGTGAACTATCAAGTGTAAAAAAGTAGTCTCGCGGGTCTCACGAAAACAAACTGATATCACATGAACCCAACCCTATATACATATGCATACATATGTATATATATAAAAGTTTGTGATAATATATTTAGAATAAAAGTTGGAAGGGTTTCACAACTTCGTTTAAACCGTGAGTACGCAACATGAGTGTATCCAAAAAACTATGAGTGATGTGATTAACTAAGTATATAAAAGTATAAAATCTAAAGTTAAATATAAAAAGATAAAAAATTATTGGAAAACAATAATGTTTAGTAAAAGACGCCCGCCACGACACGCCATAGCCCGCCTCAAGGCGTCATGAGTTACGCCTTACACAAATGCTATGTGTCTTATCGTAATGGCGGAGACGCGTCTTATGTCATGGCACACTGTGACGCACATTATCACATGTTTTAAACAATGATATATATATATATATATATATATATATATAATATACACACACATACATACACAGTGGCGGATCCAGGATTTTCATCGAGTGGGTGCACCCTTAAATTAGATCAAATGCCCGCAAAGCCGCTTGATGTGTTTTTCACCGAATTATGCTTTCTAGAGATTTTTTTAAGTTTTTTGGTTATTTTGGAGGGTTTTTTTCTTTTTGTTGAATTCGAGAGAAATTTTCAATTCTTTGGTTGATTTCGAAAGAATTTCCCCCTTTTTTGGTTGATTTCGAGTGACTTATTCGGTTTTTTGGGATGATTTCGTAATTTTTTTTACTCTAGGAATTTGATTCTCGTTGATTAAACTAATTAGCATCGGCAAAACAACGACCGATCGTGTTTCTTGAGAGGGTTAAAAAAGCGTGAGCCATTATTAAAACATTATGAAGTTGATGATTCAGTTAGATTTTTCAGATGCTGAAGTGAGTTCTTGAGAAAGAACAGAGCGGCTACCTATAATATAAAGATCCTTCACTAAGGTTGACAAAACTAAAAATAAGCCAACAAAATTTAACATTAAATCAAATGTTGGGCAATAAAGGTCATAAATTAAAACTTAATTACTCAAATGTAAAAACTCAATACAAACCCATTAAAATTATAACTAATCAATTTATGGTAAATGACTAATATGAAATTTAAGGTTTCCAATTTTGCTTATTTATCTTTATTTTTCTAGGAAAGTGGGAACAAAAGACCAATTGTTTAGGTAAAATTTAGGGAAAAGTTCAAAAAAACCCAATGAACTTTACTATTTGGAATGATTAAGTCCTTGAACAATTTTTTAGAACAAATAAATCCTTAAACATTTTAAAATATGTTAAATAAGTCATTATACTCTACAAAACCTACTAAATAGATCCTTATTCCTTAAAATATTAACCTGCAACCTGAATAGAAGGTAATTTAAATAAATAAATAAAAAACTTAAAAAAATGTTAGAAGACAGACTCCCTTCGTGACTACTCATCTCCTCCTCGCCCGACCGCTGCTCCTCTCCCGACCGTTGCTCTCTTCCCGTCTCCTTCTCCCTCTCGCACACCATCGTTTCCTTCTCCCTCACACATCGTCGTCTCCCCCAACCCCATCGCCGCTGCATCGCCGCTGCACCACCGCCGCACCACCGCCGCGCTACCCCTGTCGCATCCCTTGTCTCCGCCGTACCACCTCGTCGCCGCCCCTGTCGCTCGTCTAATCAGGTTTGCTCCAATGTGATCAATGTGATATCATGCAACTACGGTGTGATCATCGAACACGTATACATATTGTGTCTAACCTCATCTATTGCATCAACTAAATTGTTAAACTTAAGCCCCTGTCACTTCTCCTAAATGTGAAAAATTCTCAAATGTCCGTAACTAAGGGATGGTGGTGTTAGCGAAACTTGCTTTTAGGGAATTGAAATCAGTTAACCACAAACCAACAACTAGGCTTTATATATGTACAGGAACTTCTCTCTGATCTGATGGTTGCTATTCTACTTTCTTGTTAAAAACTTATAGTACCATTCTAGATAGCTTTTCTCATCTTATTGTGAACTTGCTTTTGAGAATTTGTTTGATGATCATSGTTAGCAGAACGTGTGAATACTTAACTGAATGGTTGCAAACTTGATTAGCTAGCTGTTAAAGGTTGCAAGCTTGATTAGCTAGCTGTTAAGTTGAATGGYGWTGATCTAGTTTTACAGAATTCAATTTGGTTCAGTTGGCTCTGTCCTGTATATCCCAAATAGGTAGCCAGGGCTTGTTGGTAAACAACCCCTAAATGTTGCTCCTAACATTGGTTTGATGTGGATTATTAAACACTTCTAAGGGGTCGTTTACCAAACACTTACCCGGTAAACACTTACGGGTAAAATTCAAGACTATTATTTACCTACCGGGTAAGATTTTAGTTAATAAAAATGGCTTTCTATGCAACAATTTACCCGGTAAGAGCTGACCGTGGTAAGAGTCATTGCCTTCACTTACAGGGTAAGACTCTAAGTCTTTGCYGTGTTCTTACCGGGTAAGATTTTTGGTCCTTACCATATTCATCCGGTAAGRTAATATAACTTGGTAAGAGCTTACCCAAGTAAATATTTGGTAAATAACCCCTAAGTAATGTATTTAAAAATCAACGCTATATCATCAGCAAAAAGCATACACCATGGTATATCATCTTGTATGTCTATTTTAAGCTCATTCATAACTACAACAAGAGACAAGGCTGCCTGTTGCTGTTACCCCATAACTGTAGGGAAAACATCTCACCCGTCACATGCTTTGAAGCTTAATACCATTTAGCAAGCAATCATACATATGTTTGAACACATTAACATATGTTCTTCTTCTGAAGAKCTCATCTATCATCTCTCATGATGATTGTATCATGAGCTTTCTTCTGAAGAACACATTAACATATGTTCTTCTTCCGATGTCTAACCGAGTTGTAAAATTGTTAAATCGTAGGTTTTGGGTTACTATTATTTGAACCCTACCCAACCCGATGACACTAATTTGGATTGCAAACATCGGGTTGGGTTGGGTTGCATCTACCATGCTTATGGTCTTATTATTTTTTCAAACCGCGAACATTGGGTTGAGTTGCATCTACCATGCTTATGGTCATACCTTTTTTAATTAAAATTGTAGCTTTTGGTCTATTTTTTTTTCATCGGTGAATCGTGATGAAATTGTTATTTATGTTTACAGAATGATATCTGATTGCGATGATGATTATAGTGATGATCCTAGCTATGAAATAGACGATAATTCAAGTGAACATATGTCAGATTCTTTATCTCAAGACCTTGAAGATGAGGATGATATAATCAACTTAAATAAAACAGTTGATGATCAGTTTCTAAATAAGCTTTGTATTGTAAACACGATTGACAATGTTGAGTTTAATGTGGATGAAGATGATGATAATGTTGGAGATCATGTTATACAAAAAGGTGTTCAGTACCCGATACATGATCCTAATATTCCTTGGAAGCTGATGAAGCCCAAACTTGGTGAGAGGTATGAGAATCCTAGTCAATTAAAACAGTGTTTGACTAACTACGCGGTTGCAAATGGCTACCAACTACAATACGTGAAAAATGATTCAGAAAGACTACTTGTTGCATGTGGAAAAGGTAAAAAAGATCTCACATGTCCTTTTAGATTATGGGCATCTTGGATGCAAGAAGAAAAGTCGTTTCAAATTAAAAGCATTAATTGTAAGCACATATGTAGTAGAGACTATAGTTTTGGATCCCCTAGTGACACCAATTTGGATTGCAAAGCATTATGTTAGAGAACTCATTGAAAGACCGTTCATAAAAATCAAGGATATGCAAGACGATATTTTGAAAAAGTTTATGGTCAAAGTTAGCAAGGGCCAATGCATGCGGGCCAAGTCCAGGGCACTTCTTGAAATTGAAGGTTCTTTGATAGAACATTATGGAAAACTTTGGGATTATGGACATGAAATTAGGAGAGCCAATCCAGGATCTACAGTTAAGATGGATGTAAATTTAATGGCAGATGGAAGCAATGAATTTAGGAGATTTTATGTATGCTTCAAAGCACTAAGAGATGGGTGGATTAGTGGTTGTAGGAAGGTTATAGGACTAGATGGTTGCTTTTTGAAGGGGGTGTGCAAAGGAGAGTTAATATCGGCTATTGGTCGAGACGGAAATAATCAGATATACCCTATAGGTATGTACATCCAAACTATGCTTGTTATATTAATATCAAGTGTTATTAATTTTTAACCTCTTACAATGTTGAATGTTTATGTAGCTTGGGCTGTAGTAGATGTGGAGAACAAAGAGAATTGGAAGTGGTTCATTGAACTATTAATAGAAGATATTGGTGTTATTGAAGGAGCAGGGCTTACCATCATGTCTGATCAACACAAGGTATGAACTTCCATCACTTCTAACACTTCATATTAACTTATTCAAATGTGTTTCAACCTTTATATCACCATTTAGACCATATATTCAAGTTTTGGGTAGATTTTTCCCATATAGGCACTCTAGTTACCTACCCGATTTCCATTTAGGCAATGTACTTTGTATTTTSAAACCCGACATCATCTAATTATGTCCTTTGTGAGGTGTTAGCACCAAACTTACCTCATACATCTCATTCTAACTATGATTTAATTGCAATTTTATGCAATAGGGCATTGTTGAAGCTGTAAAAGAGTTGGCACCATATGCAGAGCATAGACAATGTGCAAGACACATATATGTTAATTTTCATAAAAGATTTAATGGTGTTGAGTATAGAAACATTTTTTGGGCAGCAGCTACATCCACTTTTGAGGCAGATTTCATGTCACACATGGAAAAGTTTAGGATACAAAACATTAATGCATATAATCATTTGATTGAAAGGGACCCTAATACATGGTGTAGGGCATTTTTCCAACCCGGTAGAGATTGTGAAGCTGTAGAAAATGGGATTTGCGAGTCATTTAATTCAATGTTAGAGGAGATAAGGATATTTGTTATGGAGAGACATTACAGAATGCTAAGCAAAGCACAAGAATGGGAATCAGTTGTTTGTCCGGCCATAAGAAAAAAGTTAAAGAAATGGGGACAAAATCACAGGTATGTTTATCTATGATGGTAATTTTATTATGTATGCTTGTCTATGGTGGTAATATGATCTTGTATGCTAATGTATTCTTTTTCATATGTAGATATTGGTATGTTATTCCTAGTGGTGGGAATGTATTTGAAACACGAAACGGTTTTGAAGCAATGGTGGTAGACTTAGATGCTAGAAAATGTAGTTGTAGATTGTGGGACATATCAGGCATTCCTTGTGTGCATTCCATTGCTGCCATACACTTTATCAATAAGGATCCAGAGGATTATGTTAGTAAATGGTTTACTAAGGATATCTTCAAAATGGCATATGAGAAAACTATAAGACCATTGAATGGGAGCAACATGTGGACTCCAACACCTTACCCCAAACCAAACCCACCTAAGGAAAGAATAATGCCTGGTAGACCATCCATCAAAAGAAAAAGATCAGAATCTGAGAGCGAAAGTACAAGGGTGACTCGATCTGGGAAGACAATGACATGTAGAAATTGCTTGGAAACGGGACATAATGCTAGGACTTGTAAGAATGAAAAGAAGAACCCACCACCTAAACTTGTTAAGCCAAAAGGTAGACCAAGACTCAACATTCCAAAACCGACTACAACAAGAAGAGCCAATGAAGGTGGAAGAGGCAATAGAGGTGG
>NC_037538.1:7027833-7031098 GCF_001531365.2 Cynara cardunculus var. scolymus | reverse complement strand
CAAGGACTTATTTAACATGTTTTGGAATGTTCAAGGACTTATTTGTTCCAAAAAAAAGTTCAAGGACTTAATCATTCCAAACAAGAAAGTTCATTGGTTTTTATTGTATTTTTCCCTTTAACTTTTGGTAAAATTATGCCCAAAATTTGTATGCAGATTATTATGCTTTGGATACAACTTTTGTATATTTTGCGAATAGTAAGGAGAATGATATATTTGTTTTACTTTTATAAATGTAGGTACTTTTTTCGTTGGATCTTTTCCACTAACAAAATGTATTTCACATATTTTAGAAAGTCTAAGGACTTATTAACAGGTTTTGTAAAGTCCAATGACTTATTTAACAGGTTCTAGAAAGTTCAAGGATTTATTTGTTCTAAAAAATTGTTCAAGGACTTAATCGTTCCAAATAGTAAAGTTCATTGGGTTTTTTTGGACTTTTCCCTAAAATTTATTAAAAATTTCGGTTTAGTCCTTTCAGTTTCAAAACATTTCAGAACACTTTTCTATTTTTAATATTTTCATAACAAAAACCATTAAAAATAAAAATAAATAGATGCTATATGTAACATTGGTTTCCAAAAATTTAAGGGGCACTTTGTAATTAAATGGGTGCATCCAACACCTAGTGATTTATATTTTACACCTTATCTTCTATACTTTCGGTGGAAAATCAGCCGAGTCTTCTAGGCTGTTTCGTCGTGGCTTGGGGTATAACGGTTCGGAGAGATCGACGAGCACGGTATTCTCACGGGCCGAAGTGCAAAGCCCGGTAGACTATCTGTGGTTCACTTTAACTTCTTATTTCTTTCCTTGTGCGGTAATCTAGTGAGCGGGTACACAAGACCTCGCTCACCTCCTAGTAGGTCTGCCCCTATAATATATATAGGGAGCGTTCAAATAAAAACCATTCAATTTGTATAAACCGTGAAAACCACATTCAACCAATCATAATGTTTCATTTTGTTCATTTTTTTGTAATTATGAGAGGTTTATTAACCATTTTTATTGTGGAGGTTGTTAATCATGGATATTATCATCTTCATTATTTTAATTTTAGAGAAATACATGAAACAGTTTCATTAAAATTTCATTAAATAATATATGAAACAATTTCATAACCATATATGAAACACATTCATCAAAAAAAGTATTATATGAAACAATTTCACAAGATTAAACAATTTCATGAATTTTTTTCATAAAATTAAACAATGAAATAGACATATGAGGGTGGTTTGTACGGTTTACACAAATGAAGACGGTTTTCATTTGATCGCTCATCTCTATATATATATAGAGAGAGAGATTGTGTAGATGAGTAGACTAGAGTAAACATTAATTACTAATTTTAATAGTTTAAATATATTAATGAAAATAACCAAATACAATTTTTTATAAAATTGCATAAATTAAAATTAATTGAATATAAAAGGGGCACTTGATAAGGAAGAAAGAAAATAAATTGTTTTTATCATCAAAAATAACATTCAGTTCAAAAATATTAATAATTAATATAAAACCGTCTTCCGAACATTTCTAGACGCTAAATCAATCAATAATTATTTTTAAATTAATATTATCTATCATATCTATTTTTCATAAAATTGTAAATTCATTCCACTACCAAACACATTTTATGATATATCTTGAGTATATAGATTGAGATCAATTGGGGTACTAATGTTGACTGTTCAAAGTAACACATAAATCAATATAAATCAGTTGAGTTTTCATGTAACATCATGTTAATGTTTTCATCATTATTTTAAACTTTTAAGGTTAAACAATTTTTTTAGGAAACCAACAATCTTATAATCAAAAATCCATCTTAGTTATAGTTTGAGATTTTATTGTTGTTTTAGAGATAAAAGAGCACTTAAGATTAATCACTCAATATTAGGTAATAAAGAGTCAATGATGTATGTAAAGACAATAGTAGTTTTAAAATTCTAAATATAAATCTAAGTTAGATTGTTTCATATGGGTGGTAATTTTTTCCAAAAGATAAGAGTTTTCTTAGTTAATAATAAGAAATATATTATATTCTAATACAAAAATAGAATTCATGCTGGTGGAATAATTAAAAAAGTTAGTGAAAGATGAATGATGGGGAATATATCAATGTTTCGTAGAGAAGGTAATTTAGATTTTAGTAAAATATAAAGTACTTAGAGAAACAATAAATAATACTATAAAATGAATACTATAAAATGACGGCCGTGTCTATCACAATTGGGAAGGAATTCAATTTCATTCCATCTCATTTTCTTAAAAGACGAAATTATTCTCATATTCCCTACTTGATTTACCCATATTCATATGATCTCCATCTGAACCATCGCCAATCACCACAGTTCTGTACCACTGTCGACCACCACCGATATGAACCAACATTTTGGCTAATCTTCGACCACCGCCGACCACAACTATTCTGAACTACCATCGCCGACCACCACCGATCTGAACCACTGTTCTAAACCACATCCGGCCACCACCGTTATAAAATGAGGTATTTTAGTTATTTATTGTTTATTCATTCCAATTTCAAAGCTATATTCCACCAACCAAATAGGCATATTCCAAATCAATTAACAGATTTCATTCAAATTCTTTCCAACCAAACGTACGATCAAATTCAATTCCTTCAAAATCAAATTATTTTAATAGATTTCATTTCTTCATAAAACATTCTATGAAACAAACACACTCTTAATGATTTAGAAGGTTTGCCAAACTTTTTTGAAGAGATTGTGGAGTAGAGAAAGGGTTTGGAGCCGATATTGTTATAAATTTTTTAACAGAAGGACCAAAACTAAAATGTAATTAAAATAAAGTTACACGACAAAATACAATAAATATATAGGAAAAGAAACTAACGATCTAATCTCAAACTCAAAGGCCGTATGTTTTGAATATTATATATAAAGTAATGTTGTAGATCACGATAATATAATAAAAATCATAACACTAATAACAATAATAATAATAATAGACAAATCTATAATTTAAGATTGGAAGTTTGCCCAGATTAATAAAACATGTTTCGGGGACAAATATCATTTGCTTTCCTTCTTATATTAAAATTTTAACTACTTTTATCATTAGAAATTATAAAAAGGGGTGACCGTACCTGCTAACTTCTAGCTTCATCAATATTTATATATATATATATACACACACACACACACACATATATATATATATATATATATATATATATATATATATATATATATATATATATATAGGGGAGCGATCAAAT
>NC_037538.1:7024880-7027468 GCF_001531365.2 Cynara cardunculus var. scolymus | reverse complement strand
TTAAACAATTTCATGAAAAAATTTCATAAGATTAAACAATGAAATCGACGGATGAAGGTGGTTTGCACGGTTTACACAAATGAGGGTGGTTTTTATTTGATCACTCCTCTATATATATATATATATATATATGGGGGTTATTATATAACCCCTTACATTTGTATAACCAATACAACTCAATCTCAACCGTCCATTTAATTTGATAAATATGTAATTTCGTAGAAGTTCTAATTGTTTTCTAATATAAAATATTAATCATAATCAATGAAGCTTATTCATCTTCCATAAATATTTAAATCATAATAAGTGAACTCTCATCATTTTCATAAATATTTCAATTTATTAGGTTGCATTGGTTGTACAAATGCGATGGATCGCATGTGAAACAAACTCTCTATATATACATATACGCACACACACACACACATATATATATATATATATACATCTTATAAACAAGAACGTTTATTAATTATATCTAACTATCATGACATTGCAATCAAAACACTTATGCTAATATTGATATTGGTTCTTTTCTAATTAATGAACAAATTGATCAAGGATGTAAATGTTATTTAAATCACATATAAGTTGTTTTTTATGTTGTAGAAACAAAAAAAACAAAGCAAATTGTCATGTTAGTTGATAGTTGTTTTGTTTATCAAACTGATCATTGTAAAACAATGGGGCTTGATCATTTTATGTTAAAGGTGGCGTTGATGGTGAAATTCACCCTTATGATCAACCTGTTTAACTAGGCTTGGTCGGGTTGAACCCATTGAGATAGACAGGTCATACCACATGTGGACTTCTACGAAACTATAGTGATCTTAGTCTCGTATCTCAAGTTACAACAAACATCAATTTTCTATCAAAAACTTTAATAAGTGAGTCAACAAAATTCCTCATGACTTGACATAAATCTTATCATTGCATATTACATGATTAGCGTTGGTATAACAGTCATATGATTACATTTAAAATTATGTCTGATAAAACAAAACATATAGTCATATGAACTATTAAGACTTAGGAGCTATTTGTTTGGCTCTTAATGGTGGCATTAAGAGTCAACCTCTTAATCAGTAAGAGGTAAGGGTTGTTTGACAAAAACAAGAACCTCTTAATGGTTACAAAAGGCTCTTAACGATTTAGGGGTTAGGGCTCCCCTAAATGATTCAGAGGGGTCTTCTTCCATTTTTGCCCTCTCCTCAAACTTCAACAGGCAACAGCTCCTCCCACGCCTCCCGCCCTCCTTCCTCCTTCCAATCGATCTCGTCTCCTCCCACGCCTCCCACCCTCCTTCCTCCTTCCACCTTCCTCCTTCCAATTGATCTCGCCTCCTCCCATGAGTTGCTGCCTCCCACGAATTGATTCAAAGGGGTTTGTTGTGTCGATCGTTCCTCCCACCCTCGTTCCTTCTTCTGCCTTCCACAGCCCCCTTGCTGCTGTGTCGTTTCCCTTCTGTCTCGTCTCCCTGTTCTTTGCCATTTGCCCTGGCTTGTTCTTGGGTTAATGTCATGCTTGCACCAAATGCCATGACTAGTATATCTTTTACTTCATATTTAATTTTCTTGTAGGGGGAGAAGGGGGTGGGGAAGGGATCGATTGGAAGTTTATGTTTATGGAAATGTTTCTGTTTCCATTTATTTATCTTCATCTTGTTAGTATATTTGATATATCTGGAAAATGTGGATGAAAAAATAGTTATGGGTGTTGCTACTACAGCTGTTTCGTTGACATTACAGTAAACCCCTGGCAATCAAAATGCTTAGATATTTGAGAACGAATCTGATAATTTATTATTAATTGTGGATGAAAGTTATCCATCTTTAAGGTGATCGAAAGCTAGCTGGGGTTGGACGGGTATATGATATACGTCTTGGTTTATCCGGTACTAAATCATACAGAGGGTTAAAATGGTAATTTGTTTTCATTCAGAGAACAATTACCAAACAACCTTGTTTCATTCAGCACTTAACCGTTTCGACCCTCTTAACCATTTTGACCTTTTAACTATGATGCACTAAATCATTCAACAACTACCAAACATCCCCTTATTTAAATGATAAATCAATCTTAAACAAAATATCTTGATAAATAATCTGAATCATCCAATACTTTGCATGTTATTGATTTAAACCCCATTTGCATCTTATCTTCTCAACGTTTATGTATTTACTTGTTATCATTAGTTTATATTATTAAACTTTTAGGTAAAAGTCTTGAAAACATCTTATAAGAAGTAGATGAGTGAGATGAAGGGTAAGAATTAATTGTATGTGAGTGAGTGATGTATGAATAGCAACCCCCTAGATATTGTTTACTAAGACTATGTTTGATAAATTATCTGATAAGCTAGCTAGTGGCTGATAGGTTAGTCGGTGGCTGATAAGCTAGCTGATGAACAAATTATGTTTGACAAAAACTAGCTGAAAAATATAAAATGACCAAAAAAGGCATCTTGAAAAATTAATTAATTACAAAAATAATTAAAATAAATCTATAATAATATAATATAATATATTAAATAATATAAACAAGATTATAAAAATAATTAAAAGATATAACATGTTGATTATAGAAAT
>NC_037538.1:6982575-7024477 GCF_001531365.2 Cynara cardunculus var. scolymus | reverse complement strand
AATGTATAATTAAAATTAAAATTAATTAGTAATTAATAATTAATTTTTAATTTATATTAATTAATATTGGTAATATCTAAATTTTATTAATATGTATTTATAATTAATAGTAATAAACAATAATTAATATTAATGAGAGTTGTAATTAAAAAAAGTGACAATAAGTTACCAAAACGCTACTACATGTAGCATTTCAATAAGCTAGCTTATATGCATCGATCTAAACGTATACCCATAAAATAAGCTCGTTTATTTTTGACAAATAATGCCTAAAGAATAATCCCTTAATTCTCAAACTTATAAGTAATTGACGCATACATACAATTTTTTTTAAATTTCTTTAACATCTATAAAACTAACTAATAATTAACTAGTAAACACGTTAAAATATAGGATAGTCATTAAGTTATATTAATATGAGAAAAATACTTAATTATTATCTTTATCCACACATACAAAAATACTCTATCATTATCTTATGTTTAAAAAATTATTCTATCATCTATACTATATTATAAAACATTTGGCTCATTCTCTTAAAAACAAATTACCATGCATAAGGTACAATTAATTTAAACTAGAACAACTTACATATTTTTCTTTAAATCTAAAACATCTAAATTATACTAACAGATATCTGAATTAAACAAATTATACCAATAAATAAGAATTTTTCATTTTTCATTTGATAATAACACCGATGTTTTTTTTAGTTTATGCACACATCACTTATAACTAGTGTTATACTCGTCCATTGATCGGGTAATAAGAATTAACAAATGAAACAAAAAGATGTGTTAATCAGGCCATGTTAGTCATGAGTAGGCCGTGAACACGAATGATGTCCTATAATTTTTGGCACTGTGAGGGCACAAATCATCTATTCTCTTGAGAATCATATATTACCAAGCTAGAACAACATCAACACATATAGCAAAATTAAGGTTTTTGATTGAGAATGACAATAGTAGAGACCAAGATGACTTTAGTTTACCCTCAAACATGTATAGGAATGATGATACTTTAAAATTTGGTTCGTCACTATGTAGTGAAGTACAATACGGTTTTCCCTCGGCCTGTCGTTTTACGGTTAGCAATCCTTCTTTTCTCCCCCAAACTATCCTGCATGGTTTCAAACCAAAACAACCCCGATCATATTTGAGAGATGTGGAGGATTTCCTATTTTAGAGAGCACTCAAATTCTTCTTTGAGGACAACAGATGGATTATATCAACATACAAACTTTTCTAATATTTGTATCTAACCAAATTTCTAAAAAAAGATTTCCAAATCACAAAAGAAACTTCATGATAACTCCTTCTCCACTCCTTCCTTCTAACAAACACACACACCTGATTTTAGCCACCGAACAAATGAGAGAAGAATTGAAGACCCATTCATTTAATCTAATAATTACACTCTAGCCCCTGCAAATAAGTTCACATTTCAACTTCACCCTCTAACTTCATTTAGATACTCAAAATTGGAACTTGGGTTATTAGAACAATACTGAAAATTAATTACAACTGTTTTGGATTTACATAATTATTATATTTTATACTCGTCAAATATTATATAAATAAATGATTCCTAATAATCAAACATTTTTAATATACATTTAGGGGTTTTTTACCAAACACTTACCTGTAAGTGTTTATCGGGTGTCACTTACCTTCTAGTGAGCATGAGAAAGACTTAGGGGCCATTAGTAAATGCTTACCTGATAAATGCTTATTGGATCACTTTGTCTTATCGGATTAACATGACAAAGATAAAGAATCTTACCTGGTAAGATTCATTGCAAGGACCGAGAGTCTTACCCCGTAAATGAGAGTGAGAACTCTTATTTTGTAAGTGCTTACCAAATGAATTGTTGCATACAGTTCCACGTTAATAAACTAAAATCATACCCGGTAAACTAAGTAAAAGTGTTGACTTTTGTCAATAAGCACTTACCGGGTAAGCGTTGGGTAAACGACCCCTTATAATCTTATCCCGTAAGAGGCATGGCAAGGAGGCAAAATTTAACCCGGTAAGCGCTTACCGAGTAAAAGATATTTACCAATGATGATCGATTTTGATGGCCAAGAACCTTACCCAATAAAGTAAGTGAGGATGACACTCTTGTCGATAATCATTTACCTGTTAAGTGTTTGATAAACGACCCTTTAGTTAATAAAATATAATTTCTTGTGTAACCTCTAGTTGTGTCCATCATCCATATTTATTAATGTCGGAAATATGAGTTAATTGAATGTATTCTTCGAAATATAAGTGAATAACCAAAATAATGATTTCTTCTTTTCTCATGTATAACCATAATCATTTATATATCACTTCAAAATCTTAAGTTATTAATGAAATTACGTTAAACTTTTTTAAACTAATAAACTCAAAAACAAATAATATAGCAAAAAAAATTATAACACCGTGAATTATGCAAAGTCCGAATGCAATAAGGGAGAAGATAAAGAAGTAAAAGCATCTGTTAGATGATGTTACAATCTGTGTTTATGTTTATTCCGTACAATTTGTGTTTATGTTTATGCCGCATTGAACTATGTCAATACTTCAGTTACTCGGATTTAAATATGTATTTTTCATTTCATTTCGATTGTTTGAAGGTCTTAAGTTTTCCCTACAGTATATTGAGATAGTTTTACACCGTATTAAGTCATCAAATGCCATCATATCCTTAGTAAAAATATAGAGAGACAACTATGAAGTTTTAAAAATATATATGATTATGAATTATAACCATTTCATGTGGTTGAATGAAATGTAATAGTCTAAAGCATGGTCGGTTAGTTTTAAAGGATTTTGTAATAATTAATAACCGAGATTTATTATGGAATCCTATGGATTATGTTATAAGGGGCAGGTTAAAACGAAAAGAGAAACATTTTGTGAGAAAGCGGGAAGTTTCAATATCATATATGATTACACACATGATACAAACTTAATTATATACTATTGAACACATTTTGTATTGACAACACATAGACGCTTAATCATATATAATATTGAAACTTCTCACTTTCTCGCAAAATGTTTAACTTCTCGCATGATCATTCCTCTATGTAAGAAATAGACATAATGCCATATATAGTTAATCAAACAGTAGAAACATAATGAAATATGTTAATGACGAATACTTATAATTCTTTATATTGGAATACAAAACATAGGAATATTAATACAAACGATAATAATGTGTATCATACAATCATGATACAAAAGAGAGAAAAGAATATCGTTGAACTCAGAAAAGATAAAATGATTACAATTTATATAGTTGGTTTTGTAGTTAGATAATGCTTTATCTCAGAGGTTCAACAAAGACATTAATGATATGATGTATTACATTTTGATATGAAGTTTGCACAGTTAAAATGTCGTTATAAACCTAATGCATTAACGAGCATGTACGGTAGTGTTGGGATATCGTGTTTGTATCAAAACATCGGTAACCGGTGAAATTGCTTGTATGAAATAGATGTGTTCGAGTTATAACTGTAAAAGTGAATAGAAAATTGAAGATCAATGAATAGTAAGAGTGTGACGGTAAAAATCTGCAAATAGCAGAAAATAATTATCTTGGGTCTCTGATGAGAATTTCAAATTCATATTGTTGAATTGTCGTTTAAATATAATAAAAATTAGGACAACATCAACTTGTAGCAAAAAGAAAATGCATACTTTGTGTCTGTGATCTTTAAATAAACCAAAGCCCAATGGGCCTTTGCATCTTGGTCCTCTCCTCATATATATAGGTATTAGGTAAGGAAGTCAATCCAATATTCTTAGAAAATAAAAGGAAAATTAATGCGCCGTTGACCCAAATTTGGTTTAGTTGAGGATTTTTTAAGTTGACATTCGTTTCGGCTTCCAGACTTAAGTATGACGGTAAACTATGATTTTTATCCTTGTGATTTGTTGTTTATGACGATTTTTGTTATTTTAAAATTGTTTTTTTTTATTGTTGTTTTTAATTTGTTTCATTTTTCGTTCTTGAATTTAAGTCTGTCAAAAACTGTCTGTTAAATCAAGAGCATTGTAGTTTTTTTTTTTTTCTTTTTATCTATTTTTAGTTAAAATATTAATCAGTGTAGAAGTTAACAATGCATAGAGTTTAAGTCATTAAAACATTTATGAAAAAACAATAATAAAACCAAAACCTAACTACCCGTATAAACACGTCACCGCTGCCCACCTCTTCCTCCTTAATTGGTGCTGCAAGCCTGCAATTTTGCTGTGAAGTTTCAAGTATAAAAATGTGGTCTTACGAAAACATGTTGGTCTCACATGAAATCAAACACACACACACACATGTTTTTGTGAATCAATGAATGACATGTGGTCTTAGGGGTAGGTTCTTTTGTTAACCTAACTTATGGTGTTAACTTTGTAAACCTATCACAACCATTTATCTTGTGAATCAATGAATGACATGTATGATAACAATCTTGTAATAACTAGTAATATAATATGTTACCATCTAAGATGAACATATACCAACAATGATATTATTAAAAAAAATTCATAAAGACGTGGATGTTTTGTAACTGCCCATGTGTGTATTAATGTTTTTTAACTGCTCATGTTTTATAACCGCTCATGTGTATATTAATCTATTGTCATTAATACAAAAATCTCCATCATAATACACATGAGAGTATCTCCCCCTCTATATGAACATGAGTTCACTTATGAACAGTATGTTTGGATGTTCATATATGTTATGTGCATTGCTTGGATGTTCATATATGTTTACAAAAATTCACTTGGTTGTTTCATCGTTTCATATGTTAACAGACAGTGAACATTGTACACCTATTGAAAATATGTTCACTCATGAAGAATGAAATTTTGTTCAACCATTACTATCGTTCAATAAATCAAAACCAGTTGCTTGATGTGAAGAATGATGTCGATTACATATATGTTGAATATGACCAGCCAAGTTTCTTATTCTACTAAAACATCAAACCAATAATCTAGAAAAAAAATAAACATAATAAATTTTAGCTAGAATCATATGGGATGGGAAGTTTTTGTAATAACCTATTAATGCAAATGTAAGTAAGACAAAAAAAAATTACCAATATATCCTCAATATTAATTGCATGGTGATAGATGAATCTAAGATAATAATGGCTTGTGATTGGTCTAAAAAGTTTGTATAGTTAATATTTTTTTCATGTTAACAAACGATCTTAATACTCCCCCTCCTCTCTCTCTCTCTCTCTATATATATATATATGTGTATGTATATTGGTGAAATATTTTGGTTTAATTGTTTATAGAGATACTTCTACTAATTTGTTCATGGACCAATGAGAGAATCTTTTTTTCTATTTTGGTTTAACTATTTGTGGACAAAGTTTTTTTTGTTGATATAAACATGGATATATAATGTTTCAGTTATTTAGTTTTTTTCTTATGAAAGGCAACAATCTATTAAAAACACAATTGAACAAGAGATGGAAAGTCGAAGAACAAAGTGTCCAAACACGAACATAGTATTATAGTCGAATTTATGTTTTGTAATAACCCGAGTCCCACTTTTAAAATCATATTGAAATTTAAGGGTAAGATTGGCTTATAAACTCAGCATGCTTGTTTGGAGTGTAAATAACTAATAAGAGGGAGTTGGGTTCATTTTCTTTATCATTTGAACGGATTCAAGTGTAGTGTGTATGTGCGTGTGAGAAAATGTGGAAGAAGAGGTGGTGTAGAGAAGGAGCTGGAAGGTAGAAGAGATTCAAGAAGTTTGACGTCAATTTTAGGTAAGATCACCCTTCTCTTTATGTTTACTTTCTTTAATGATGTGGTATTTGGGAGAATTTGGGTTCAATATGTTGGTTGAATGATTTTGATTTGGAAATTGAGTTCTTCATTGAGAATTTGAGAATTGGAGTGGATTTCTATGGTGGATTTTGTTTCATAATTGATTTTTTTTTTTTTGTTGTTGTTATGGGATGAGATTCAACTATGAGCCCTAAAGATTTGAGTATAATCCATTAAATTAGAGATTTTAAATTGAATCTATTGATGGAATTATTTGGAGATGAATAGTGTGAGTTATAATCCCTAAGCATTGTTGTAATCAAGTTTGGTATTGGATTTGAGGTGTTAGAGTTCGAGCATAACTGTGCAGGTGAAACAGAAAGTCGTGCGGGTAGCACCGCGACTTTAGCCGCGCTTAAGCTAATGTTTCACCGATTTCAATCTTAATCGAGGGGTGTTTTAGAGCGGTATCCTGAGCCATCACCTTAAGGGTATTTGTAGTGATGCTTTTGGGGTATAATTGAGGTATTAATTCATAGTCTGAATGACCCAATTCAAGTCTTCGGTTGGTGTGATCCTAGTCTAAGGGTGTACTTCTAGGCTTGGACACCAGATGAGTTTCCTCGCGCTATTTTGGCTACCATATACTTGCCATTTATGCTAGAATTACTATTTGACTAAATTTCACATAATGTATTTCATATACTTGAGAATCTTGATGATGGTAAAGTGTGAGTTTTTTGTATGAGTGTGTACGATGGTATTTTGAACTACAGGTGTGTGTACTCGAATAAAGCGCATGAGTTCGTTTAATGTAGCTCGTATTAAGGGTAAGAGTGAGTTTGAATGTTTGGTCACAAGTGTGCGTGACCATAAGCGTGTCCAACCGTTGCAACAGGTATTGGTGTTTTATATTTCGGAGCGTAGACAATTCATTTTCATTTTATGTTTTTATAATAATATGTTTTCATAATATATTCATGTGTTAAAGAGAATTCACTAGACCTCCGGTATAACCCTTGTTTTCTTTTTATAAAACTGAAAACATTTTCAAGGAAGTACCATGTTGAGAGCTCTAGCAAAGGAAAGTGTGAGCTCTAGGTTTGAAGGGTGGGCGCATTCTTCTAGTTAGATAGTCACCTACAATTTACTTCTAGTTTTGTAATAAATTTCAGCAATAAACTTTATTTCCCGCTGCAACGCTTGGGATCATGTTGAATTGTAGACTTATTTACTTGTCGGCTTGGGCAAAGGTTATAAAATGTATGTTTTGAGTTTTTGGTTGTTACATGTTGGAACTAGGTTTGTTTGATATTACTCTTATACAAGTACAATAAATAAAATTTGGTTAATTAAAATCAGGGTCGATGCTAACGTTTTTGGTGCTGATGACAAAAACACTCGAAACTGCCCAAATTCAGAAGAAGGAAATTAATTCTTTTAGATTTGTAACAACGTTGAATATGATGTTATTGAGCACAGAAAACGTACAGTTGAGACAACATAACAAAAACTTGGGTCAATGATTTATAATGTTTAGAATTTCAACCGACAAAAAAAGGTCTAGACCTTTGGATGTCGTGAGCCGTTGCTATGACCGAACTCCTCATTCCCCGAAGGAAATCTCAAATACCAAGTTTTTACAATAATCTGAACTGTAAAATATAATAAATGTTCCATTGATATAATCATGTGATCCAAACCTATAATTTTACGATCAACAAAAAGCTATGATCCAAAATTCAATCCTAATAGAACATCTCAGGAATCTAAATCATAAGCTAGATTAAAAATATTTCAACTAGTTCACCAATGGACCATTATAACCCCAAGCCTAAACCAAAAAAATAGGCAAAAATTTCTAGTAATTTAGACATCTTTGATGAAATTACCAAACCACCCCTCGTCAAGGTTGACCAACAGAAGTCAAAAACCACCATCACCTACACGCTCTTGAAAGTTTCATGGCCATCAAAGAGTTCTTGTTCTCTTTCATCCTCATAATCCTCCTCTTCCTGGCAGCTGCTGCAGTTCTGATCCTCAGATCATTATCCATTACCAAGTATTTACTTTGATCCAACGGCTGAGAAGAAGCCATGAAGTCAAAAGTCTCCCCGTGAATCTTGACACGTGAATCAATCTGATTGAACAAGCCAAATCTACCACCATTGTTACTGCTGCTGGAGCAAGGCATTGCCACCAGTTTGCCATTGTTGGGATCTACCATCAATTGTTGACAATGTTGCTGCTGCTGTGGTTGTGGTGGAGGGGCAAACATGGTAATTTGCTGATGATAATGTTGTTGATCAAGATTCATATTCATAGAATTATTCCATAGTCGGAAATCTTCTATGTTTTTTGAATAATTAATCTGAAATTAATTTAAAAAACTTTATTAAATAAATTTAATCAAAAACAAATGGGAAATTTCATGATCAGTAATTCAAGATCACCTCTTGTCTTTTTGCTTTCAACTCCAGATTTTGAGCACCAAGTTTTTGACGGAGGGTTTCCATTGCTCTTATTTTCTGTTTAATTAATTAAATAATCAGAAAATAATTTAAAGAAAATAAGTCAAAACTCATCTAGGAGATCATTGGATACCTGTATGAGGATTTCTCTTTGCTGTTGCATTCCAGTGAATTTCTCCAACAAATCATCTGTTGCCTGTTTAAAATTTGGGGGAAAACATTCAAAATCAAGAATAAAGTAAATCGAAGGATAAAAAGGACAAGAAAATTATCAAGAAATTCAAGAAAAAAAATGTGAAAATTAAAAAAAAAAATTGATGATAATCCAGATGTCAAGTTTCTAATCAAACACAACAGCCAAATTATGAATAATTCCACAAAATAAAAGGTTATCCCATCTAAATAACTGAGGAACTTTAATACCCAAATGTCAAAATTGAAAATAAATCGATTCAAATATCCAAGAAATCAACTGAAACTAAGTTCAAGTTAAAAAGCATATCAAAGAAGCAAGAACATGGGAAGATAGAGATATAAATAAAAGAATCCGGAAAATGTAAAGAGTTTAAACAATTGAAGACAAGCCCAGATGTGAAAATTGTGTATAAAATAAGACCCATAAATCAAATCTGCAAGAACCCTAACAAAATCGTCGATAGAAAGTCAATCAAGGGTAGATGGAATCAGTACCTTTCTCTTGAATTTTTTCTTCAGAGAGGAGGGTTCTTTAGGCTTATCAGCACCATCGCTCCCACTGCCACTTGGTAAGAAACAAAGTGGTGTTGAAGGACTTTTATCAGCATCCGCCGCCGTCAATTTCTCCGGTCTATTGTCATCGATTTGCTGGTGAGTTGACGGAGTCGATTCGGATTTCAAAACCAACACAGATCTTTTCTTCTTCCGACCCCAGGTGAAGGTGTAACGACTGAGCAACTCCGATTTCGCAATCAATTTGGGTAGAGTGAGTAAAATTTCAAGCACTTCAACCTCATCTTCCTTGGGAATTCTCCAGCCTCCGCCGCCGCTTATACTCTGTTTCATTGCCGCAAACGAATGAATCTCGTAATTTCAGCGAAATAGATTGAAAACCCAGATGAAGAAATCAAATAATTGCATATGAGAAAGATTTGAAGTGAATGAGAGACGAGATTTAGAGAGAAAGAAGAATGGAGGAAGAGATTAGAGAGAGAAAGAGATGAGTTGTCTGTTGCTTGGAGAGGAGGAGGATAGAAAAAATAAGGGAAAATCTGGGTAAAAAAAAGGAAGGGAAGAGTGGCTGATGCCACGTGTCCATCTGGTAGAGATGGGGGGGCATCTTAGGGTTTAGGATGGAAGCTTTTACAATCATATTTGAACCATCAAAGGAAAGATCTTGTGCCCTTGTTTACATCCCTTCAATCTGCTACTACCATCATTTTATTTTATTTTATTTTATTTTGATTTCATCCACAAATTTATAATATTTGATGACCTTAACAGTAGGTAATATGTGGAGTTAAGGGAAGTGTAATAATGTTTCTTTTAGAATGCATAACAAAACAAGAAATATTTGTTGTTTATTATTTCTATTCATAACAAAAACAAAAAAAATTTAACCATAAGGGTGATGTATGATTGGTTTGAGCTTGACTCTAAAGGTCAAAAGTACCAAGAGGTCTCAGGTTCAAATTCAAGAAGAAATGAAAATCCCCTTGTGGCCATGGAGGTTCAAATGCGGTGATTCCGAACTATCTTCAAAGCAAGTGGTCGTCATGAGATTAGTCGACTCGCATAATGGATTGGATATCCAAGTTAATAAAAAAGCAATATATTTCTAAACAAATTTACATTCATCAATTGTTATTTATGGTTTATAAGGTTTTTATTTTATTTTTATTTAGAAAATCTTTCAGAAATTTTATCAATGGTTAATATATATTTTTTAAATTATAAAGTAAGTCGAATATTCGTATTTTCTTTAAACCGAAGATCTTTTTATTTACATATATGTCGTATCTTTTTATGTGTTAATTACAATCATTAATATCGTTTGAACACGTGTGTGTATATATATATACATATAATATTGTAATAAGTTTATATCTTTTTGTGTAAATATATATATATATATATATATATATATAATATTGTAATAAGTTTTTATCTTTTTGTGTAAAAGGGTTTGTAATCAGTAAGAACAACCTTTAAGAAACAAATCAGGTACATAACGATTAGCTAGATATTGGATTAGGAGCCCAAGGCCCACAACGATCTCAATCACCAAAGGAACCGTAACTCCTCCACTAAGACCTCAATCCCATATGAAATGAAATTCCCATACTAAAAGGTGTTTGATTGTCTTTTCATCGAGTGTTTTAAGGATAGAGTTGTTTGTATAAATTAAATTGTTTGTATGGAATAGACTAAATTGTTGTGTTGAATAAACAATCTAACTAATTTAAAATGTCATTTTACACTTACTTTTTACAGTTACTTAAAAATTACAACAATTTAATTCTTCTTCAGTACTTGAAAATATCAATTTCATGTAAGAGGGGGAAGCAATTCAATGAAGGAAGAAGGAAGAAAGAAGAGTGAAGGTGATGGTGAAATGGAAAAAATAGGAATGTGTTCTTTTTCTTTCTTCCAAGGGTATTGGGAAGAGGGTTTGCTTGATGGATAAGACTCTCCTAACGGAATAAACCACAACTAAATAATCATGTTTTGCTTATTAAATTGTTGATACACATCATGTAACTCATTAAGTGATTATCGAACAATTCACAAGACTTGAACCATCTTATATATGTGCAAGTATATTGTTGGTTCCAAATGGGATGGCAATAAACAAAAAATAATTGTAGAAGGGGGAAGAGGGTTGAATACAATTACTCAAACTTTTTCAACTTTTTAATTTTTATTCACGAGTATCAAGAATTAATACACAGAGATACAATATAGATTGTTGAGGAAGAATAAAAGGATAACCTAACCTAAACAATCTTACACAAAAACTTACAAGAACAACACATAGAGTATTTGCAAGGAAATGAAGAACACTAAGGGGCTGTTTGGTTCATGGATTTGGATGGAATTGAAAGGAATTGGAATGGCCAAATCCTTTGACCAAATTCCAAATACAATGTTTGGTTCATGGAATAAAAATGATGGAATCCTTTCAATTCCAATAAATTCCTTCATTCACGGATTTTACATTCCATGGCAATACCCTTGGATTTCAATTCCTTTCCGACAAATTCCTTCCCTAATCCAAATTCATTCCAATTCTATGCAACCAAACGCAATCACAAGGAATGGTCAAATTCCATCAAATTCCATTCCATTCCTTCAAAGTCAAATTCATTTGATGAATTTCAATTCCATCGAATTTCATTCTACGAACCAAACGCCCCCTAAGATTTTCTTTACGCACAAGAAAGTAGGAGAGTATTAGAAGAAAGTCGATTGCTTGAGAATGCACTTAGAAATTCTTTCAGGGAAGCATAGTTTGCACGGGAGATGCACTCTACCTTTTATACTACCTTCATGCATTAAATGCACGGGGACACTTGTCATCTTATGATAAGAAGGTATGAGTTGACTTAATCATAGTTGATATATCATTTTCATCGTACTCTATGTGCACGTAACACTGTTCATGTAGAGACAAACCTACTAATAAGAAATGTCTTTATCAAGTACAAGTTTTGCAGAGATATGGTCAGTCTATAGGAATATCTTCTTTGGATGGATTAGTAGCTTCAAACAGCTACTTACAAATTTCGGTGCATGAAGATCTTCCTTCAATCGGCTAGTAGCTGCAAAACATCTTTGATCTTCAAATCAGCTACTTTGGAGTCTTTGTGTGACCTTCTATCTTCATATCAAATAGTCTTCGATTTTGCCAAGGGCTTTAAGTATGTACCGAGAAACCAATATACAAAGAAACCAATAGCTACTAAAGGGTTGTTTGGCAATTGCTGAATGGTTTGGTACAGAATAATTAAGTGGTCACAATGATTAAGAGGCTATCATGATATAGTACAAAATGAAATATAATGTTTGGTAATTGTTTACAATGAAATTAGGGCGCTTAATAGTTAATGGAGACCCATGATACAAAATTATTTAGAGGGTTTTAGAACCATTAAAAGAGAGACTTTTTTTGCCACACAAGATTCATCTCTTAATGATTTAGAGGTTACCTCTTAATGAAACTATTAGGAGGTAAACAAACAACCCTTAAATATGATAAGATATATGACAGATCAGTAGGTTATCACCAAATCAATAGCTGACCCAACATATACCATCATACAACCAATTGTGCTACCCCCTATTCAATACGGTTCTTAACGCATGCCCCATTCAATATTTAGCTATTTGACAAAATAGGTCCCTTAAGTTCACTATTTATGTAATTAGTACACACCCTCGATCTTTTATTTCATTATAGATTCATTTTAATAGTCTTTAACATACCATTCACAACCATACAGTGGTAGTCGATACTTAATTATTTTGGAATGTTATACATGATAAATATATTATCGCTATTAAAACAATATTAATGTACACAAACATATATCAAGTATTAATAAATATATATATAGGAATGTACAAACAAAAAAACAAAATATTAAAAACGTAGAAATAAATTATTGATATGTGAATAATTGATAAAAGAAAACCGGAATTCATGTATATCAACATGTGTAATTCACACTATGATCACCTACCACATCAATGTTGGTGTATATTGTTTCACATTGTGAATCATTACTAAGATGGTTATGAAAGATGATTTGCAATGTGATCACATACCACATTATTGTTGATGTGTTTTGTTTCGTATTGTAAATCATTGCCAATATGGCATTTCTAGGATCGATTCACACTATAATCATAAATTCTTCTTCTTGTTACATATTCTAGTATTCACTTTGATTAAACTCAATTAAATCACATATATATTCTTCAAGCCCTTCTTCGTTAAACACATTCATGTTTGATCCATAGGTTTGCAGTTTTTAACACGCAAAATGGTTTTGACTGGGTTTTTTAAATATGGTTAAAAAATATTTTTTTCATTTTTATTAGATACTTTTTTTTTAAAATATGGTTAAAAATAAGCAAGAAATTGTTAAAAGATAATTATAATAAACCGTAAAAATAAAAGTGAGAGGTTACAAAATTATTAATTTAATTGTAAACTAGATAATTTCTAAAATAGTATTTAACTATAATTTAAAGTATGTTTGATAACCCTTATGATTAGAATATATTTGATAACTATATGTAAATTAAATAATTTCTAAAATACTATTTGACTATTAGTATATATGATTTGAACTTATAGTTCTCACAATATATGCAAGGATCTCATGTTTTGTATTTTAGGAAATAAACACATTTATTCTAGGAAATACACATATATTGATAAATTTTACGATTATATATAAGGAGTTGAGTTTCGGTGAGAATGAAAGTTATAGTGAGAAATATAAGAAGTTCAATCTTGAATCAATTGAAGATCAATAATAGTGAGATGTACCGGATCAATTCCAATAAGAATCATAATTTAGTGGATGAGATGAGATTAAAAGTGATCAAATGTTCAAATCATTTTTTACATTAACTCCTATTCTTATACGATTATTTGTTTATATATTATTAACTATATATAGTAATTACTACGTAATAAATGTATCATGATTATTAATATATTGTAATAACCGCTAGTTAAATGATAAATAATAATATGATAAAACCAGGAATTTTAATTGGTTTGGGGAAATGGAAAGACAAGAAGTTGAGGGATCTGTCTTGCCAAATCTCAATAATTTGGAATGGAAAGGGTCGTGGGTTATGGTCTTCATGATTTCTTTTTCTCTCTTTTCTTAATCTAAAGTTTTTCTCTCTCTATTTTAGAATTTGGAGAAGAATTTAACAAAACATTATTTTTCTAGTTTTAGAAATTTCTAAAATAACATAACATAGTTATGAACATAAAAACCCTATACGAAATTGGAGATATTATTTCTAGTAATATTAGTACCGATTAATCCCGGATGGTAAATGAAATTGTGAACTAGGAAGTGCTAGGAATTAGATGCAACGAAAAATAAAATGAATCCAAACCATTGCGAATCAAACTTGATATGGACTTCAATGACGATGAAGCAACATTTGGTTTTTTTACCCACTCGTTGGGTATTTGTAGACCTGAATTATCAAAAACAGTGGTATAGCATGGTTTAGAAACAAGTAACAAGAATCTAAGATGAATTCAAACCAAAGACGGGAATTGTAGCTTGGGTTAATGTAGGTGGGTTATGAATTGGGTAATGGGCACGAGTCAGATGAAGAAGATGACCCGTGACCCGTGCGTGTTGCATGTGATGTGGATTTGTTATTTTCTTTTCGAGTATGGGTTATGTGCAAACAAGCCTTTGAATTTTATAAATTCAATTTTGGACACCAATTTGATTAATAAAGTGTGATTTAAGACATGGCATGTATGTTATGGATTTTGATCACGAATTGACTTATCTAAAACTTTGGAAATCACTAAAATGCCCCTAGGGTATTAAATATATGAGTTGGGTTGTATTTGCAAGAAATTTGTTTTATTTGACAACCAAGATTCACCAACATACTCTGCAACTATGAATATGACCCCAAAATTCCATTAGCAAGATAACATAAGGGGAAGACTTGCAGTAGATGGCAAAGAGGAAGGTGAGCAGACAGTGTGGCGAGCAAATAAAGTTGCAGAGGTCGACGAGAAGGAATGTGAGAGTGAGCCATAAGAATATGACAACAATAGAATTGAGGTGAAACCCCCTTGGATTCTGAAATGACAATTTTGCCCTTCATGTACAGGACACATCATGCTGCTTAACCGAGGCAATGTGGACGAAGTTATGGGATGAATGAAATCAAAACAAAACATGTATCCCATTTTGTTCTTTTTTCTGTCTAATAAATGAATTGTTAGTGACGAAAACCTAAAAGAACTCTTATACCACATAGATGATATGGATGATTTACACTTACAAAAAGTATAATAAAAAAATAAAGATGTTGATACAGTTATTAGTTATCATTTTATACATGATAAAGTTAGTAATGTATGAAACTCTTGAACGTTTGAGATTGTTATGATTGTGTTTCTCATTTAATTTTTTCATGTATATATATATATATATATATATATATATATATATGATATAATAAATATTTATTAATATATTTTATACCATTGAAAATTAAAACATATTACATCTTGTAACACCCTCAAGAATAGAAATAAAATTAATAATACAAAATCACTTAATAACTTATTATAAGTTAGAAGGGTTTAACTTTTTCAAAAACTCTTTATTACCGGTTTGACACCGATATAAATTATTTATCCAAACACTCAAAAGTGTTTATTACCGGTGTCATACCGGAATAAGTCAATAAGTTGTTTTTTATAAGCAATCTCAAACACCCCTTATAGAAATCTCTAAAACTCTATAGAAGAGAGAGATAATAATATTTTAATTATATTCAACCAATTAAAGTTATTGAAGTAAAAAGTGTAGAAAAGAAATAATATTTCATCAAATATATTGAATATTTTATTAATAAAATTAATGTTATAATTGCTAAAATAGAGTACTTGTTGAAGTTGGATGTAATTTTTTTAGAGATTGTCTTTTCATACTCTATTATAAAAAAAATATAGCATAACTGTTTGAGATGTTCTAATGTCCCGAATTTAGTTATAAGTTGTAATAATTGGTGGGACTACGCCAAGTTTTATTAAAAATGTAGACATAATTAATTGACAAATTATATGCCAGTAAGTAGTCTAAGGGCTGTTTATCAAAGTTAAATGGCTAAGTGTTTGTCGGGAAATACTACCATCTTCTCTTATTTTACAGGGAAAGATTTTTTGCCATTAAAATGGTATTAACAATATGTTGGCAAGTGTCTCTTATCTAATAAGTAAGAAATTGAAAGATTCCGTTGAAATGTGTAAAAATAACCACCCTTACTTATCGGGTATGATTCATAGTATTTTGTCATGTTCATCCGATATTTTTTCCGTTAGCATAAATCTCTAAATAATATTATCAGTTTGATTTTGCAGAAAAAGAAAAAAAAATAGGCCTAATAAAGGGCCATTTTGGTTCAATGGTGTTTCTTAGTTGGGTTGAAATTTGGTTGAGAAATGTTCTGGAATGGATAAAGCAGACCCGCAACGCAACCAGAATTTTGGCCCAACATTTGGGCTACCTATTGGGCCATTGGTGGACTGGCCTGCTGGATGCAGGAGGAGGAGATGGTGTAGTCTAGAAGAGATGGCCAAATCGGCCCGGCCTGGGACTGCCGGAGGACCGGGACCGGGACCGACAAAGGCCCGGCCCGGCCCGGGACCAGTAAAGACCGGTTACGAGACCGAAAACCGGGACCGGTTGAGGTTTTTGGTAGTTTCGTGGGACCTTTCATGTCGGGACCGGTTATGGCCGGTTATGAGAAAGGTTAGGACCGATTGGAACCGACCCGGCTGGGGACAACTTTTTGGCCATCTCTACAGTGTAGTTAGTGTAACCGTTATTTTGGTTGCATAAAGGGTATTTTGGTCATTTTACAAAAAAAAATATTTGTCTTGTAATTTTTTACACACTCAACATAATGTGTCAAAAAATACTTTCATGTTGCTTGATTTTAAAATGTAAATGTTGTGTTTATATTCATGTTTAATTATGTGGGGTTATTATGATGAGACTAAAACCCATTTCCAACTAAAACCCGTCGGTTAGAGCTAAAAGAGTTCATCAAATCTGTATAACCAGAAGTTCAAGATCGAAGAGTGTCAGCAGATACAAACTAAACTATGTTCCAACTTAACCAAGATATGGAACCCTAATCAAGCCGCTTTTGATTTCTTGATCGTTCGAGGTATAACAAAATCATCATCAGATTCTTCGCTTGATTCATCAATGTCGTCTGCAATCTTTCTTTTCTTTGATTGCATGGATGGAGCTTTACATGGGGGCGTTTTCTTCTTTTCTGTGGAAACAGTCTTTTTCTTGATCGAAACAGATGAATCGCTTTTCTTCTTCACGTTGACTACTGTTTTCATTGGCGAACCAAGTTTTTGCTGTTGGGCTTTCTTCCTTTTTGCCTCGAATAATTTCTTTGCCACATCCCTCGGAAGCAACCCTGATTCCATCATCCTGCAAACACATTTCGGACTAGTAAACTTATGACTGCAATCAAGAAATCTGGAAACTAGAAGAAAAGAGGCAAATTTCTAGTCAAGTGAAATGGCTTAAATTTAAATTCGTACTTTTAAACAACGTATGAGATCGACTACATTGTTCCTAATCTTTTTGGTGGGTTCTAGCTAGGAGAAGAAACAAATTTTAAGCATCACAGATACGATTATTTTATCTAGATTCAAAAGAAAGTCGCAAAACAACGTTCTAGAAACAAAAATAGATCAACATCCTTTCAAGGTTCTGATTGATCAACATGTTATAAATCTTTACACCATATAGTTTTTCACTATTTTAGATGCAGACCATGAAGAGAAATAGATCAAAACATGAATGGATGTGTGATTTGATGCATATTTAATACAACCAAAAGATCATTTCAAGGTTCTGAAAAAGCCTCAAGCATGAGGTTTGATTCGTTTATATCAACTTTCACGTGTTCCCGTTTTGTTGGTCCCCTTGCATCAACTAGACATAACGCACTGTGAAACAAGCATGCTACATAAATGGAACCCATAAAAATTCAAAAAATAGTTGAGAAGTGTCTGTGGTTGATCAGTAACCCCAAGTAAAACAACTCGAGACACTTTAGATCCTTTAAAGCATCCTGAAGAATTTCAAGCAAAAACAAGGGTTTTATTTGTAAAAGATTCAGAGACAATCATGTAGTTTATTCAGAGACAATCATGTAGTTTATTAGAAGTATTTGACTGTTTGTCAAATGCCCTAAAGACCCTCAAATAGAGACAAGCCAGATAGATCATGTGGATCAAAAGCAATATTATGTATTATGACGATGAGCAAAGAAGTAACTTTAAGTTGAAATTTTCCAAGAAAAAAATGTATGAGTATTGCAATTATGGGTAGGAAGAAGTAATTAGAAAGCAAAATGCAACGTGCAATCCTTACCAAATCGCAGCCATTTCGCTAGCTGGTATTTGCTTGTACAAGGATTCATAGAAAATCCTTAACGGGTCTCTCTGAAAGATTCAAAATAAAAAAGCACTCGTTAGTTTCCACCATAAACAACAGGACCTAAAGAAACATTCGACTTTAAAATTTAAACAGCCTAAATGGACCAGAAATGATGTAAATGAGCCCCATAAATGGCTCCATTTAGGTCCGTTTGGGTAGGTCTATGCAAGTTTAGATTCATTCTAGATTCACTTAAATCCAAGGTCCAAAAAAAGCCTTCACACATATATTGTTTCTACCACTTGAATGAAAAGGGCCAAACATACCTCTTCTGGAGGATCACGCTTTTGACCCGGTAAATCATACACCTTCTTTTCTTTCTTCTCTTTAACAGCACTTGGTTCTACTTTGCCACCCTTTCTCTTTTCTTCTTTCGTCTTCCCATTTTGCTCAGTTATTTTCCCCCCTTTTTTCTTAATTCAAAATATGCCACATTAATCATCTAAAGAAGATAAACATTACCCAAAAAGATGCTGCTTTTTTGGCTGTTATACATGTCGTTGAACTCATTTACAGATGTTCAATAGACTAATCAAGGACAATGGTGCACACAACAATCGGAGTGTCCATTAACTTTAAAGATCATTGACTGCAGAGCAAAAATTTAATCAATTATGGCCATTGGTTTTCCTATCACCAATAGACTTAAATTGCTGCAAATGATCTGAAGCATCTGGTGGCTATGGATTGGTGTCCATTAAAGGTACATCTTGGCAATTGTAGATCATATTGTGAATTACAATAAACCCTAAACCCTATCTTGAAACTAGAAAGAACTACGAATTAGAATACAAAAAATTAAACGGCTTCATAATTCAGTTTAAATGTTTTGGTTTGTAATTGCACTTTAAAATTTTCAAAATGTACCGAAATGTGGGAAAAAGTATAAGGCTTTGTATCACAAACCTTATCAGAATTGCTAGTTTTCTCCTTCTTGGCCTCATTGTTGGGTGTCTTCTTCTGCATGCAGAAAAGAAGTTTGAAAACAAAAACCCTAATCCACAAACAAAACATCAAGAAAAATCTTGAAACTAAAAATGTATCACAAAACCGTATTAGCACTTCCAGCTTCCTCCTTCTTCACCTTACTAATGGGTGTTTTCTTCTGCATCAGAAAATCAAAACATTGAGCAAATAAAACCACACCCATCATCTAAACCAACACACAAACAAAACCCACAGAAGAAATTTTAAAAATATCTGCAGAAAATCAACCGTTTCAGCACTTCCAATTCCCTCTTTCTTGGCCTTGTTATTGTTGAGTGTGATTTTCTTGGGTGTAAAACCATCATCAGAGTCTTCGTCTTTCTTGAGCTTAGATGCTACTTTCTTTGACTTGAGAGAAAGTGATTTGGCCGTTGAAGGAGTGCTGCCGTTGGGTTTTTTGTTCTTGTTTTGAATCATTGAACTGAGAGATTTATCATCATTATCATCCTCGTCTACCTCATTCTTCACACGTTTTGCATCTTCAGAAGACATTTTTGTGTGGTGATACAGAATTGAGAGGAGACACGAGGGTTTTGAGAGTTCGAAGGAAGGAATTTTTGGGAGCACAAAGGGGGAAATGGAGGGAGGGTATTCGTTTCGTTGCAGTTTGGAATATGGGCTAAGCAGAAGATGTTAAATAGACCACGGCCCAATTAGTATTTGCATCATGTGCTCCACAGTCCACAGAAAGAATGGAACCATTAATTTTAAATTATATAATGTTCATTTTGTATATTATATTAAAATATATAGTATTTAGAGTAAACCTCGATTTTCGTTCATATGGTTCGAGAAACATTATGATTTTCGTCCATATGATTTGTAATTTATCATTATTTTTATTCATACGATTAAATATGTTAAAACGTCTCCATTAACTTAGGGTATTTAAGTCTTTTTTTTGTTTATTAAATATTTTTGGTTTACTTTTTGATATTTTTGATTTAATAAAACTATATATCTTTTGATAAAAAAAAAAATTAATAGATAAAGTGTTATATTATTTTGTTATTGTTTATGATAAATAATTAAAATATTTTTAATACAACTAGTTCTTTTATATTTTTTTATCATCATAGTTTTAATTTATGAGTTTGATTTATGGCTTATGCGACTAACACCGTTCATATGCAGGTCATTGAGTACCAATCACATAAGAGTACTTTAATTCTTTTTTCTTCATTATAGACCAAAATATTAAATTTCATATAGGACTAGACAATTAACTATTTTTAGGTTATTTTTACTAAATAAATGTATGTAGTTTTTTTTTTAAAGGTGCAATTGTTTGGTCTAACAAACATTCAGTTATACCAAACAAATGTACGTCTTATATAAATGTGTTACAATAAGTTGATAAAATTATATGTTTTGTTTTGTGTAAAAAATTACACTAAATGTAATTCAAGGGTTGGAATGCAAAACTAATCAACTATAGGTAAAAATTTTGAAATAAACAAGACGAACAATGAAAAATAACAAATAAGACAATAAATTTTGGTGACATGAAGAACCCCGTCAAGAGTAAAAAAAAGGGGGACGATCAGAGATGTTGTCGATGCACTGTAGATCGTGGATAAACAGGTCGTATCATATGAAAGTAAACAGTGACTTCCACAATGAAATATCTCTCAAGTGGTCTTGCAGCCTGTTCATCGTAAGATGATCCTTAGTATTGCAACTTGCAAATGTAGTTGTATTGTGCTCTTGGACCTTTTTATAGGTGGTTTAGGCAACGGTTGTAACGATTATCTTTTAATGATGTTTATGAGGATAACGGTTATGTCTTGATGATTCCATTGAATGTTGACCGTTAGTTACTTCAGGTGTTTTAGTAAGATAAATCTTAATCATAAATCTCCAATATCTGCAATGATTGGTAAAGATAACATTCATAGAAGATAAACAAATATCAATGTTAGTCGAAGATAATTTATCTAATATATTTGACTATCGATGGTCGTATGTCGGAGATATCATCATCGTCGAGGATATCGACGATCACTTGGTGCCGATGATATTATTCTCGTATGTTGAAGTTACGAATTTTTACCCAAGCACATTCTATTAATAAAATCACATACATTTATTTGGTAAAAATAGTTTAATATTGTTAATTGTTTGGTCCTACAAAAAATTTAACCGTTTCGTCCTTATTAAAGAAAAAATAAAAATATTAGCATGTGAGTGGTACTAAACGACTTGCACTCGAATGACGTTAGTGACAGAAATCGAACTAATACAAGAAATTATAACGATAATAACCAAAAATATAAAACAATAAATTGTATGAACAATATTTAATTATTTTATCATATACAATAAAAAAATAATATATTTCTTATGTATTAATTATTTTATCAAACAATATATAGTTCGATTAAATCAAAAAGACTAAAATACCAAAAAAGATATTTAATAATTCAAAAAGAAAAAAAAAATTCAAAAAGACTAAAATCCCTCTAAGCTAAATGGAAGATTTTTAATGGATTTAATCTTAGGATCTAAAGTAACAATAAATTATAAAACATGAAAACAAAAATCAAAATTTCAAAATTACAGAGACAAAAATCACAATTTTTCACAAATTATATATACAAAATCATAATTTACTAATATTTATATATAACTTAAACATTCGTCGACATTTCTTTTATTTTTAACAAAGTTTGAATCCTTAACTTTTAAGGAAGCTATAGTGTTATACTCTATTGATAATTGTATCACTTAGCAAGTCTTTAATAGAGATATGGTTACAATCTTATACAATTAACTTTTGTTGTGATAGAAACTTTTGATTTTGTTTGCTTTTGCTGTTAATATTTTTGTTATCGAAATGTATCACAACCCAACAACACCACCCATAAAAAGAGCTTGATTATATGGTTCTTCCCAAGTTGCTAAATGAGCCTGCATCCAGAAAATGAGTACTTATAAATTGTAATATATTAGATCTCATATATTAAGCACTTGCATACACTTGAAGAAATATAGAAAGTACATTCCAATAATTGTGGCCATTCATCATTTTCATTGTGTGGAAAGCCATTTCTATCGTATGAGGGGAAACAATAATTTAAATCACAAACGAACAACAAAAACTACTGTGAAAATCAAAATTAAAAGTGGATGACAACTCGAGGGACAGTCTATATCTCCCTTCAATAAACCATGGATGTACAGTGAACTCAATGAAGTTGGGTAGGTGTGATATAGGCGATGATGTTGGGAGGGAAACCATTAGGGATGTGAGCGACGGTGGCAATGATGTTGGGGGAGGGTGGCCGAAGATGGAGGTGGATATCTACATTGATCGGAATTGCAAGTGGTTGTCGTAGATTGCTACGAGAGTGAGATGTGGGTCTCGTTGTTGGGTGTCGATGTGTGCATAAAAATATAATAATAATAATTTTTGTAACTCAAGAAAATGGATAAAAGAAGTAGAATGTTTCTGAGCTAAGTGTGTTTCGACTAAGAGTGTTCTACTTACATAGCAAACACAAAAAACTATAGTGACCATTTCCGTAACTATTAAATTTTAAGGGCTTGGTTCATAACTTTATGTAAACAACAGGGACCAAAAATGTAGTTTAGTCAAAATTCAAAACCATATTTGGAACAAACCTTTTGGCTAAAAGAAAACCATTTATTGGCCTCATGTAATTTGGTTTTGTTCACCGCGCATTTTGTAATCTGCGCGGTACGCAGGCGCTCATCTTTATGCCACCTTTTACAGAATTCCGTAGATACACAGAATGAAGGGCACGATGAGGAGGCCGATCCAGGCGTTGCGGTCATGGCTACGTCGGCAACCGCCCAGAGTCAAGGTGTTCCTGGCCGTGGTATCCGCCATTGCCGCTCTCGTTGTTATTCGTATGGTGGTTTACGATCACGATAACCTCTTCATCGCCGCCGAGGCCGTCCATGCTGTCGGAATTTCTGTGCTTATTTATAAACTTGCCACCGAGAAAACCTGCGCCGGTAATTTCTTATACTATCACCGTAGGTATACCGTTTTTTAATATATTTTTTCATTTATTTTACAACCTCTCTTCAAAAATCAAAATGATCGATTCATAGGAATAGTCCATCCTGTTGCTTGTTGGTTTATTTTTTTGTGACTTATTATCGGAAGATTGAGACGAAATCCTCGATTGGTCGTTTGACCAGGAATCTGTAGAAGAGGTTCTACACATATGCACTAAACACCAGGAAATAGAAACAAAACGTGGTTAAATTTTGTACATAAACTGAACAACCTAGATTCAACATGGTGATACAGATACCGTGGAATCATTAAGGTGATACGGTAGAATCTCAAATGTATATGACATTGATACGTCTTGGATAATGTTCCTGGAGGTCGTTGAGGAGGTGGTCAAATTAATTTTTAACAGAAAGTTAATGGTCTCGAAGTGCTGGAAAGAGATGATTATCCCAACAGGCTCCCTGAGATTGGGGCTTCAATACCTGAGGGTGACTAATAGCCCAGAGAATATGAGAGAATTTGTGCTTATGAGAATATAAAAATGTACCTTGGAACGGCTATACATCACTCTCCTCTACTTGCTTGATTGATGTTAGGTCTACTGGAGTTCTATTGTTGGTTGAGACCTTGGCCTTATGGAAATTGTACAGGATTAAGAACCTTCTTAGGCAGAGCTAAACTATAAGTATACTCCTTGCTAGTATGGTATCCCATTGTGTGCATTAAGTATGCTTATTCATTTGTTACTACATTATCCTAGTCCTTCCTGAAGGTACATCATGTGCCCTGTATGTTTCCTGTGGGGAATAATAGACATCAAACTACAACCCTTAAAATTCATATGGTATCATAGCTACAGTTGTGACTAGCTTAATTTTATAATTCCTAGCTCTAACATAAATAGGCTTCAACAGAAGCCATGCTGCCACCATTATCTGACATCCCTGGGTAAGCAAGCCTACCTCCATTTGCTTCGTCCATGCCACCAACGACTTTGTTACCCGTAGTGGTTCTCGTTGCCACCATCTGGTCTGCCCGACAACAATCATCCCCATATGAAAACCGTCTACATGAACAAGTTCTGTATCTGGTTCCTGGCTTCAGATGAATGTGTTTCATCAAGAAACTTGTCTGCTACATGATGTTGATCCCAATTCCTATTAAGTTGAGTGATCTGAATTGGATCCAATGGCCCATATTTGTCCAGGTCAGGCTGGAAAGTATATGGAAAGAACATTATCTGACTTGGGACCTTCCAAACCTGATCACCAGATAATGGAAAGTCATGATGACTGTGCCATCAGTATGGCATTATGGAATTCAGTGGATCCTGAAGTTTTTTCTAAAGCTATGAAATAGCTTAATGCAGACAATGGAAATAACAGGGATAATGACGATAATAGGAGACTAATATATATCCTAAAATTGGAGCGTATATGTCAATCATGCCCAACTTGTTGCAATGAAATCTGTTTCAGTCCGGTACTACGGTTTGATTAGAATATCTACGAGTTGCTGAGCAGTAGACGTTGAATTTTTTTATGGTAAGAGGGTTAGGGAAGGGTCAACAACAATCATAGCACAAGACTTGATGTGGCACTCACACTGTTGATACATCATTAGGTTCTATTACTTTTGGGGGGATGCGGTTTTAACAGCTAACTTTTGATAAATGACATCTCTTCTTTGTCTTGGATTAGAGAATTCCTTTTATTATCCTTTACCCTTTTGGCCCAACCTTTCACATACCTCTCAAAATGTTTTGCTGTTGTTATTGACTTGATCATTGCCTAATGTACTAAACTTGAACCGACATCCTTAAAATGCACCTTGTTGTCAATCTTTCGATACAAAAGGATGTAGGCGCTGTGGTCCCACCATTTGGTGATATTTCATTTTTGCTGATGGTTTCATTGAGTTCGTGCTTCTTTTTCATATTGAAATTCATTCTGCGTGCTTCCTTCATTGAAATTCATTTCAGGCTAGATACTTTTTTGCCATGTCACATAGGTTTAGGTTGAGCAATGCAAGTGTCATAATGTTCATGCTCCTTTCGCTGAGTGCCTTGATATTGGTGACCCCTGTTGATCCTATTTCTTTTGCCACATACGCTCTTCCATGTTACACTCGCGTCTTGAAACCTCTTACCCCAGGCAAGTGTTCTGCCAGATGTAAGTGGGTGTTCTCTTTGAAGCTTCATCTTGACAATTCCCTTCATCATTTGAAGGCCAGACTAGTTGCCAAAAAGGCTATTGATATTGATTATGGGGAGACCTTTTCCCCTGTGGCTAAAACAACTTTTATTTGTAAGTATGTTGTCTTGTGTCAAGTATCACGTTCTTGGTCCCAAAAGAGTACACATATATCACTGGCAATAGCCTTTCAATCAAATGTAATAGGTGTAGGAGAACGAATTTTCAATAAGAAAAATAAGACACAAGCTCAATGAAACTGTAGCAAAAATGAAATATCATCAAATGGTAGGATCATAGCTTCGTAATTATGTTGTCCTGTGTCAAGTATTACAATCTTGGCTCCAAAGAGTACACATATATCACTGGCAATAGCCTTTCAATCAAATGTTATAGTATAGGAGAATAGTCAGATTACCAAGGGATCTGTTATGCAAGTGGTCACACACAAAAGTTGACATCTAAATCCAGTTATCGTTGTAATTTTAATTGTCTACAATTGCATATTTGTACTAGAGCTACTGGACAAGCTACTAGTTCCTTCATTTCCTTTACCCTCCATGGCCACTATAGAAATAAAACCAAATAAACTAAGACAGTGAAGGGAGAGAATACCAGAGACAAATAATTAATCAACAAAAGCTATTGACCAATCAGAACCTTACAGGGAGAGATTTCAACCGCGGAAAACATTAAAGAGGCATGGATGCTACCTGCTACTACTTTCTCCTTTGCAGGTAGATACAACCACGACGACGACTATGAGAGCATCCTGCTCTATGGACTATGGTGATGTCCCTCTTATCTTATAGATGTGTGAGGAATGTCCGTATGCCTCAGACGGAAGAGTCAATAAATGACTATGACCTATAGCATGCTACCTTAGATGAAAGTTGTTAATGTCACAGGTCTTTGACTAGGTTTCCGCCCTACAACAGTTTGACACAACAACCCTGATTGAAATGATCAATGATGTCTACAACATTAAGGTGATGCAACTGTGATATGAATTATGATTAGTGAGCAATGATCAATCGACTCTGCTTTTCTGTTTCATCAACAAAGATGCCAGGTTACACTGGATCTGTCTGTTTAGAGGTGACAGTCGATGGTATTGGCAATGGAGCTGTTGTGTTGTGATCAATTTGGTCGACTACAATTATACCAAGAGACATTGGCTCAGATATATATAAAATATGGTTTTCATAAAATGTGTTTGTATCAGTAATCAAAGTGAGAATTACTAGATTTAGAAGGCAAGCCAACGAGCAATGTATTAACATACATATTTATCCTATATTTCCCATATCTGCATTATTTGCACTCCCTAGTCTGTTTTTAATCATTATGCTCAATAAAAGGAAAAAGGGAAGCCTAAATAGGAAACATCACCACTACTAGGAAGATAGTGATCCAGGCATTGCCAAAGAACCTAACGTCTATTGGACCTGGACCACCTGGTGATGAGGGCTGGATAGAAATTTATACCTAATTGTAATATGTTCCTTTCGCACCTTGACTTTCGAGGTCAAGTCAAATACATTTTAAAAGAAAAACTGATATGGATTTTATCATATACTTTTCTTTTGTTTGTGTATCGTGATGAAGTATGAAAACCTTTTAAAAGATCCAAACCAGTTTTAAATATGCAAATTGATCTGGTGTAGTTGCATCTCCCTCTCGCTCTCTCTCTCTCTCCTTAGCAGTTGTCATTTTGACCTATGAGGCCAGGCGTAGTTTTTCCATGCTCAAAATTGGTATAGTTGGTTATAAATTCAACCTTTAATATTTTCTCGTTTGTACTCTTCTTTTAATCTTGATATAGATGTCAATGTTATCTTGAAACCATTTAGGAAATCCATCTCAATTTTGAAGAATTCTGGGTCAAACTGTAACTCCTTTTTGAGTGAAGTAGCTACTATTGGTGCTCCTGTTTAAAGTTTCTCAGTTTATGCAGGCAGTGGCTTATTCCCTTTATAATTTTCTGTTAATATTCTGAAATGGTGGCTCTTAACAGGTCTTTCACTCAAATCACAGGAACTGACAGCTATATTCTTAGGCGCTAGACTGTACTGCAGTTATGTTATGGAATATGATGTACACACTTTACTCGACTTAGCTACATTGACAACGACCGTTTGGGTTATCTATATGATGCGTTTTAATTTGAATTCCAGTTACATGCACGAGAAAGACAACGTTTCAGTTTTGTATGTGGTGAGCTTCTGGGTCATTCTAGAGTCTTCTTTACTTTCTGGGGTTGCATACATGTTCTAATTGTGGTATTTATAGATTCTTGCAGGCTGTATACATGCATACCATGTATTAAGTTAGTAGGCTAACTTCAAAGTACCTAATGGTTGAATACACTAGATTTATCAACTATATAGTCATGATATGGTAACTTACAGTTATGAACTGTAATGATAACTTACAAATCAAGTTGATAACCACATGCTTGATAAATGTGTATCCTTGACAAATCAGTTCATGAATTTTATTGGATTATTTTTCCATCAAGATGCCTTCTGGATTATTAACTATATAATCATGATAAGGTAAGCTATAGTTATGAACGGAAATGATGATATGACCTTGGATCATGCAAGCCAGCTTCAGATGCCTTTAATCAATGGCTCTCTCATATATAGCCTAATCTAAAGAATTTCTTGACCTCCACTTTTTCATTTGACAGAGAACTTATTAACATGTAAGTTTAATATTGCCTTAAATGTGGCCATTCTCCCTTAATCCGTTCTAAAGTACTTTTTTCTTTATTATCCTTATTTCCTTTTTCCTTTCGAGATGCATCTAGATGGCAATATCATGAGTGCGATTATGATTATGATTATGATTATTGTTCATCATAATTATCATCATCATCATCTTAGCCTCTTGGGAAATGTAATTTAATGTTCAATAGAGAACCTGCTCTTCAAGAGATTAAATTTCTGATTAAATCACAAGAATAGTAAGACTATAGTTAATTATATGGTGTACATTTGTGAAGAGCAAGGGGTGAGATATATTGATTCGGAATCATATTGTTCTGAAATTAGTGCCTTGTGTCAATAAATTACCTAGCTAGAATAATACTTACCAATTCTTTTCTCAAATTTCAGTAACTTATCTTTCATGATTAAAATGTAGGTTATTCCTTGTGCTTTATTGTCTCTTGTGGTTCATCCAACAACACAACATTACATCGTAAATCAGATCATTTGGGCTTTTTGTGTTTATCTGGAATCTGTTTCTGTACTCCCACAACTTCGTGTCATGCAAAATACCAAGGTCAAGTTGAACATATTTTTATCAATTCAGAATCTGACCTATTTGATATTATATATGTCATCTTCTAACATTAAATTTATTATTATTTAGATTGTTGAACCATTCACAGCACATTACGTCTTCGCTTTAGGGGTTGCAAGGTTTCTGAGCTGTGCACATTGGATTCTCCAGGTATATGTACAGTCAACATCTGGATTTCTATATGCCATCATAAACAGTGTCTAATATCTCACTTGGTCAAGGCATCGTTAAATCTTTGATATCAACAGAGGGAAATAGCATACATCTTTTTGAGGAGTAGTGACATGTCCAGTATGAAACTAGTTTCTAATCTGTATTAATTATCTCATGTGTAATGGCATATTCTTGGAAATAGCAGGTTCATATTGAAATTTGACTTGGAGAACCAAGGACATAGTAATTTAAATTCAGAGTGGTTTTCTTTTCTTTTTGTCAAGAGACAAACTTGAAATTAGAAAGGTGTTCAGAATTTTTTTACTGGGATCTGGACATCTAAACAATTAGCCAGTCACACACATATAATTAAATTGCTCTCTTTTCACAACTTTAGCAACACTACTTGGGTTTAGCTACTGTGTCTGAGGTATTTGAAACTTATTTACAGAGTACCGGTCCAGACATCTTTTCTATGTCAACAATCTATCATCTAATAGAAATGTTTCACCAATTTACCTCACCATACATATTTTACCTCTGTCAATTGCAATTCTTCTTCTTAAGCCATCTTATAAGAGTTAGAAAGTACAACCTTTGATTTTAATTAGGATATTTATCTATCCCGTCCTGATTTTTATGTTTTACTCTTATTTATGTACTAGTTTTCCAGTCCATTAGACCCACATACACACTTCAAAAGTAACAAACTGGAGAAACATTAAAACATTTTGGAGTTGGGAGAATGATTATATATGCATGTTGCAAGAAGTATTTCTAAACAGTGACATCAATGTGAATATTTCATTTTTTTAGCTTTCTTATGCAATTTGGTGTGCTAAGGTGATATTAGAAAACAAACCAAAGATAAGCACTGCATTGGTGATCCAACTCTAATAAGAAGTAATATTGAAACATTTATATAGGTTACATAACGGCTATAATGGGGATAGATTTCTTACGGGGATGACAAATCATGATCTCTAAAAATTTCATTCTGGCAGTCTGGCTTTTCGTTTTCATTGACTGGCTGCTCATGCCTCTGATAGCAACTTCTAATATCTCTTTTACTTGTTATTTTGAGGTTGTGAAACTGTCAATTGTACTACATAAATTTGATTAGCAATCATCGAAAATGATTCTATAAGAAATGCATACGTCTTAAAAAACAATTTGAGGGACTATTGATATGTTGGCTCTCTTATTTAATTCTTATTTTGTTTGTAACTGGTTCAATCTTTTGTCATCTTTATACTCTTAATTCTCATGCAATTTCTGTTGCTAAATGTTATCTTGTATTTTCTTATTAATCTCTTCATCACTGAAAATGAGTTTTTACCTTTGATCTTTAATTGTCAAAAATACTAACCTAGTTAGTTATAAAGAGCATCTTGTTGCCTCTGGCCTTGAAATTCAAGTCAGAGTATTAGAGTCCGTTTAACAAATGCTTACATGCTTACCAACATGGAGTGTACCACTCTTGGTTACCTCATCAGGTAACACACACTGCCATCAAAATGGATTGATGGCAAGTGTTTATCACTCGGTAACCGCTTACTCAGTAAGACCCACCATCCTCACTTACCGGGCAAGACTCTTGATCCTTGCCTTCGCTCTTACCGGGTAAAGATTCTTAGTCCTTGCTATACTCACCTAGTAAGGTAAATGACCTGGCAAGTGTTTGGTAAACTACCCCTTAATGTCATTTTAGGTCACACAAATTATTCTTTTGGATTTTACAAAATAAAATTTATATAATTATCTGTTTGTAGGCAATTAAGCTGTGAATTTGGGGTTATCCTTGGATCAGTTTGATCATGGCAGTCTTTTCTTAGTTATGATCGCTTTATATATAGAACCATAATGACTCTGTGGCTCCTCTCATACAGGTTATAGATACCAGGGGTCGCCTCTTGACAGCTTTAGGTTATGGAATGTGGCCTTCACTGGTCCTTCTTTCTGAAATTGTTCAAACATTTATACTTGCTGACTTCTGCTATTATTATGTTCAAAGGTTCGATTTCCTCTTTCTGTGATCTGAACTCGTCAACAACGTCGAAAATGAAAAATTAAGATGGAAGTTGTTTTTGTTGCAGTGTTGTGGGTGGACGGCTAGTTCTACGTCTCCCTTCAGGAGTAGTGTGACTTTGCCAATCATGTAAACAAAGAATTCAACCCATCATATATAGTGGACATAGCAAGTGGTATCTTTCTCTTTTTTGCTTCACTGAATGCATGCATCTTTAACATTTTCAGTTTATGTTCATGCAATGTGATTGCAGGTCCCATTGGGTACCTATAAAACGAACGGAAAATAGATAAATACAAATGTATATGTATCTTTAAACGAGTTGGAGCCGATACAAGTTTCATAATATGTATCTTTAAGCCCATTTGTCTAATTTGGTTGGTTCAGTTGACTCGGTCAACACCAACATGTTTACCTAGAGACTGATCTAATTGAATGTGTTGACCGAGCACCTACCCTACCAACATTATTATCATAGGAGCCGAGCTCATATATATCAGCTCGATCGGCTCAAACTACAATGCTAGAAAATCATCATTAGTTAAATGTGTCTCCATCTATTAATGTACCATGATCAAATCGTATGATATTAATTGTTTATTATTATGATTATTTTAATGTAATGTTACATGCAATTGTAGTATGGTGTTTTATGCAGGAATTTGTGCTGCATTTTTGGTGATATCTGGATCTATTGTAAAAAGAAGATACAATTAAGCTTTTGGTGTTTTTGGTGATTTAGTTTGATGTTAGTTACCCCAAATTAAAGCGGCAAAAACTAGAACCCTCGACTCATACAAACCAGGCCAAGGATATTGGTTTTTTTAAGCTTTCCCCTACTTTTACGTTTATTGGGGAGATTTGTTTTGTTTTCGATTCATACAAACCAGGCCAAGGATATTTTGGTAATTCATTATGTAAAGTTTTATTGCAATTATTTTCCGATATACTATATACTATGTGTGTGTGTATATATACATATTCATTTCAATATACGGTTTTTAGTTTTGTGCTTGGATTTGATTTTCTTCCGATTTTACCCGTTAGTTCCATTTTTTTCTCCAAAAATATGTCTAACGAGGATGTTGCTATCACAAACATACATGGGTTATCAATGACGTAATCTTGCATGTTTGGGTTGGTTATGTCAAATTGAACCAAAATTTATAACTGTTTTTGTAAGACGAACATTTTATGAGACTTAATTTGTTAAGAAGTTTCTAGAATGTATGGAACATGTGGAAAGTATGAGATGTACGTATTTTAAGACAAGAATGTGGGTGTTACAAGAGGTGCGAGGACGCATTCTTGATGTTATTTGAATCGACTTCTTAAATAAGTTTCTATATTTATATTTTAGTTTGTTCTAAAATAAGTTTGCACTTTTTTAAAAATGTGTTTACTTTCTCGTTTTAATCTTAATTATAAGATGGATAAAAATTATCTCCATTGTTAAAAATAAAACTGTCATATACTTAATCTATACTATATTATAAAGCATTTGACAAAAACTCTTAAAAACTATTTTTTATGCATGAAGTACTGTACATTGATGCATATTACTTAAAATTTCAGATTACAAGTAAATTATGTACAAGTACAACTTATTAAAGCTCCATTTTGAATTCGTGTAACTAACTGCGGATAAACATAATCAAATAGAGGATAAACATATCATTTTAAAATATAAAAAATCTAAAATATAATTAGGATAAGTATCGAGTTCTAACAAAATAATTAAATATTATCTTTATAAGAAAATTATATTATTAAACCAAATATAAATTACTTCGTTATTGAACATAAATAAATTATAATAAAAAAATTGAATTAAAAATAAAAAAATAAGGAATTTTAAATAGTTAATTTGATACTAATATCGATATATTTTTGTCAAAATTTTATGATATCTTCAAATTTATATTTTATTAAAAATAAAAACATCATCGTTTTTTCAAAATCATATAAGACCATATTATAACATCGACTGAGATAAAGAATAAAATGAAATATTAAAGTCAAAATGTATCTCGCTGCATTACGCGAATATCTTTCTAGTTTAAAAAATGTAATAGTTATAGATTCTTAAAAGTATGAAGTGGATATTGTGGTTGCGTTTTTTCAATATAAAAAGGTCGTAATTGTTATTTGAAGAATAAATGTTTGATATCTCATATTTTAAGTTGATTGTCATTGTTAAGAGATTTTCTTATAAACCAATAATTTTATCCATCTCATGATCAATCTTAAAAGCAGATAATTGTATACATAAACCAAAACATTTTATCGAAAAAGAGACGAAAAGGTTTCACTTGTGGTTTAAAGCTATGAAGGAAGGGTGGTTGCATTTGTAGGTTGTAGGCTAATAATATCACTTGGTGTAGATGTAAGGGTGTGCAAAACCGAGTGGTCTGAAAACCCGAACAAAAAATGAGATGTTTGTGCAAAATCCGAATGTCTTGAAATCCGAAAGGAGATATTTGGGTTTGGATTAGGTTTGATTTTTGGTTTGGCCACCTCAATTCTTTGATATTTAGTGTTCGATACCTGAAAGCAAGTCAGGGATTTCTCGAACTGCTATCTCGATACCGRTCCTTGAACCCCTGAATGAAGGGCAGAATTATGCACGAAAGATATTTTTTTGGCTCTCTCTTTAGCCTTATGTCTCTTATCCCTAGGAGGTTTTCTTCCACTAGCAGGTTTTTTCGGTATAATCAGTCGTGGGACCTGAGAGGCGGTGGTTTACCCTGAGGCGGATGGAAAAATATTGACCACGATTTCTACCCGACCCGTCTAAAAACCCGATCTATGTGTGTGTGTGTGTATAACTTTTAGATGTTATATAAATTAAATTGTTTATCTATGGTAAAGCTTAGGGAGATGTAGTGGAATATCTCATCCACCCAAGGTTCGAATCAAGACACTACCAAAGCCCTTTTGACCATGAAGGTTTAATTGCTCCAGGTCATTCGTGGTCGTCTGAGGGATTAATTGGTGTATGTAAACTGGTTTCGAAACCCACTGTTACTAAAAATAAAGTCAATTGAATATATATATATATATATATATATATATATATATATATATATATATATTATATATAGGGTTGGATTCACGTGAGAGTAATGGTTTTTTGTGAGACCCGTAAGACCAATTTATGTTCGTCGATCAACTTTATAAGTTATTGATATAATGGTCTAAAGTTGCACCGTGACAATTTTGTGATTATTCAATTCTTTCCATTACGTCAAGGAATGTTAAATTCATTAATTTGTGGAACTCAATGAAATTTAAAGGATTCCATCAATTTCAAGAAATGAACCAAACAAAGGAATTGAAATTGGAATTTGAATTTGGTCAAAGAAATTTGTAATTCCAATTCCATAAATTCCTTCGAATTCCGCAAACCAAACCAAACCGTGCTTACTTCTTTTTTCTTCCAAACAAATAAATAGAAATGAATTTGATTTCTTTAATATTTGGGTGGAGTGGAAGTACAGATGTGAATAAAAAGGGAAGAATATGATACAAATTAGTACCTGTTGGTCGCATGAGAGTTGAGATCCACCGATTGGATCCTCCACCGTTCTCCATTTATGAAATTATATTAATTAGTAAGATTCACTCAAATTTAGCTTTAACACTTGATAGTTAATAATTTGTATTCTTGACAAAACCAAAGACACGCAGAATGGCACCTGTTTTGGGTTCCAAGCACACACAAGGTTCATTGCTACAAGCACTAGGATCCGGGCATGCTTCCAACACGGAACAACAAAGACCATGTATTTCTATGTCGCTATTGGCATCCGACAAACGGAAAATGCAATTAGAGGATTGTTCTAAAATAAGATGAAAAAGGGGGTCTATTTTCCATGCTCAAGTTAACTTTGTAATAAGCTTTAGACATGAAAATGACAATTCATATACCTTACCTTGTGCAATGAAAGTCACCAAGTTCATATTTAACACCCTAGAACAGTAAATGTAATGTAGTCACTGAATCCTCTTTTTAGGGGAAGTCTTGGTATACCGTATTTCATATACAATAATCACGAATGAAATCCGTTGAAAGAAAATGGTGTTCGATCAAGCATGAATCATGGAAATGGAACTTTCATACACAAAATGTTCAGAGAGCTGAAGAAGACCAAACAGAAATTGTACTTGATTTCTAGAAATAGCACCATGCATCTCACTCCTGCTTTTCCAACTCCCCCATCCTCTCTATGATTGCCTATAGATTGAAACATCAAGTAACATTACGAAACTATGAGCAACATATATCTATCTATCTATCTAGTATCAAATGATAGCTTAGTTAATGGGATTATGATATCTTTACGGAAAAAAAATGTATAGATATCAGAAAGAAGAAGATAGATGTACCTTCTTGCTTGTTTCTTGGAATTCCCCAGCAAGAATGAACTCGTCTAATATCAGATACACCTTTTTCACAATTCACAAAAATAAAGTGAAAAAACCAACAGTAAAAGCAGAGACTGCTAAAAGTACCCACCTATCTTTCTCAAGGTACAAATATGTTGCCATTAATTTGTGTTAGGATAGTTATGGGATCATGATAAAAGGTTGCTATCAGAACAGCCTACATGGTAAATGCTTCTAACCAAAAAGTTGGTTGGATTTAAAGGGCCACCCTAATACACCAAGGCTCTTTGCCTTTTACGCCTATGACTGTTTCAACAACTCAAAACTGGCACCTTCCATTCACAAAGGGATGGACTTTTTTTCTTTTCTATTATATAATATTTATATAGGCAAATACTCACATACACTCCTCACTTTTGATGAGGTTTGAACCATTTACGTTCTAGGAAGTTGGACCCACTGGTAATCTGGAAGCCGCTGGGTCAATGACCCTTCAGTCACAATGAAATAACCTTAATGGTTGCTTTGCTTCAATGCTTAGGCTCAGGCAGCACTTTCCAAACATGGTTAGAACAGGGTTCGTAATCTTTCAAGGACTTGGTAATATCAATTTGGTTATCTCGTATTGTTGAAGGGAACTTTAGAAAAACTACGGAAGGTCAAACATTCCTAAAAACCACATGCCAGGTTAAATGTTGCAATTTTCATGGTATTGATGAAGCATAAAATCTACGAGTAGATAAAAAGAAAAGCAAAAGCTTCCATCAGAAAACAAAAAATATCAAAACCAGGAATTTTGTGTACCTTATGGAAGTTGAAGACCAAATCTAGTTCACAGACGTTACTGAAAAAGTGATCGAGGATTTCAACAAATAAGTGGATTCCCTCCAAATACGCTAGCTCATTATCTGTAATATCAACACAAAGTGAAAAAAACAGTCCAGCATATCGCCTGTAGATAACTTTGTGTGTACGAAACTGCAAGAAGAAACATATGAAACAAATTAACATCTGTAACACCCTGTAGAACAACAAAATCCAAGTCATTTGGCATTTAACCTATTCATTCCTGTTAAATAAATTTTATGAGAACTTTCAACATACCTAATTTAAGTTCAGAACCACACTTTTAACAAATAAATTGTTTAAGTTAGCAAATTAATGCTCTCCACTCTAGACAACCAATAACCAATTCATGGATCCTGACTTGTGTAGCATTCATGTCTTGATTTACTAAGTGCTTTGGGGGTGTGGTTTTTTCAGAGGTGAACCAGGGAGTGAACAGTGCATGACTTTAACTGTATCCTCTAAGTTGACTACACACACAGGTGAACAAGGAAAACGTAATTTTGGCCTTCTAAGAAATGAAGAGATGATCGAATCCCAATATCTATACATCATAAACTGTTTTTTTATAATTTTTTTGTCAAATCTTATATCCATATCATGAACCGTATCCTTGCACCATGGCATCAAACACACAACCCCCCGAGAATGCCTCTTTAGCATCCCAAACAAAGAATTTGCTACTTTATGCACTCCTAGCTAAACTCACCTAGAAAGTCAGCTTCAGTCATGGTGTGTTCCTACTACCAATAATACATTATTGATATGAATTTGATATTCAGCATTGCGTAAAGACACATAGGGTAGCACCACAATTCATTGTTTCTCCAAATCTTGCAACACATTTGGCAATGAGTCTTCAAATGAGTGAAGCAGTTACCATTGAAGTTTGATTGCAAACTATGGGGTAGTCTAGCAAAATTTTCCCATAACACCTAAAAAGCTATTTCAGAATTGTGTAATCCTAACAATATAGTACCAACACAAGAGTTATCATCTTGTTTGTTCTACATGTTTCATGATTGAATAATTTTTTTATTAAAGTTCTCTTGTACGAGCTATGCCATTTAGCTCACAAGTTGACCATTCTTAGAAACAATTTGCATATAGAAATATATTATACACACTCAACAATATATATATTACGAATTATGACAAGCTGGTCTAGTTCCCAAAGGTTTCTTATGTACCTCAACTCTCATAAGATAAGCACAGTAACTAACAATCAATATCAATGCCCTTGATGACTTGATTTAGTTGAAACAAGTACAAAAATACAGGCTCAAATACTGCCTGTTGATTGCATTTGAAACAAAGGAAAGCTGCACTTCTCAAGAGCTAAACATGTCATCAACTTCATAGGCACCAAGCACCTATACAATTATCTAAACCTACTGAACTCAACAATCACTAAATGTAGCTATATTTCTCTAGTTCTCCTCTATCAAACTATCACACAAAGCTATTTCGTAATAACAGTGTTCCAAATAGCGCTTAGTGGGAGCTAGGCGGACAAGTGACCTTCTAGCACTTAAAATCACCTACACAAGGATTATGGAGATGCTTAAGCGAAACCATGGGGATTTTGTAAGCAATAAGAACTAAATTTTATATAATATGTATTTTGAACAGTTACGTTTCTAATCATATGATCAGGAAGATTCCCTACAAGGTGAGAAAAAGTCGATTGTTGAATAAAAGCTCAGAAAGGTTGATTTCTCTCTGCTTAATTTATAAAAAGAAGTTCAATAATTAAACGCAAATTGAAGTGACGGAGGATACGACTCCTAGGCAGCCAAGACCACCTCCCACTAATCGAAGGCAATGAGGAGCACCTAAATGCCTAGGCAAATGCTTAGGTCGTCCTAACAAGGGAGTTTTATAACACATGTAAACAGTAATAGGTCTGATCTTCCAAGCAAGATTGATGGCTCAACTTCATCACGTCTAATTCATACATTATCAGAAAATGGTGTGTCAACAATTCATGAAAACAGCCTTAACGAAGAGCATTTAGAAACTGATTCTTGCGTATCATACAATGAGATCTAGCCAGGGCAACCTAAAGATCGGTCTTATAGACGTCAATGACCACTACTTGCAAATTTACCATAGTCCTTTTGTAACAATTCTAAATGGTCACCAAAATATATATCAACTTTGAAGTTAAACAGTAACCCGTTAAAAAACCCTAATTCAAAGTCTTTCTTTATTTTTATTTTTCTACCTACATAATGGAAGATGATAGGAAGATCAATACCTCAACGAAGTTAGTGAATTTGGGATCTCTGTTTACGACCAACCGATGAACCTAAACACACACAATTACGCAAAAAAATTAGGGTTAGAATCCAAATTTGCAAAATCAGATTACGTTGATCGAAAGGAGAATCAAAACCCAGAACTTTGCTTTAGTGTTACCTCGTATTCGACCTTGTGCTTTTCAGATTCTTCAAGAGGAATGTAATACTTAGCGAGACGAGTCTTCCCTTGCCGGTTCTGAAGCAGAATGAATCGGATCTGTCCATTTCAAAGAACATCAAAGCAATCCTTCAGAGGAAAAAAAAAACTTTGAATGAAATTAGAATCATGAAGAGTGAGAAAGAGCACCATTATCTCGTGATTCAAGCAGTAAGAAGAAAACGATCGAGTTGTTTCTGACGATTCTTCAAAATTCGTTGAAATTGCGAAAGCTTTGAACTTTGAAGGATGAATTTTTGACCAATTTTGCCTTCACCGTCGATCCCCGTCTGAAAACAATACTATCGACTACAATCGTTAAATAGTTTCATAAAATCCCCCAAAGTTTTATGGAAGTTCAACATAATAACCTACTTTTTTTTCATCTAAAATAATTGTTAGGTCACGATCGGTTTGCAGGATATTTTCTGAAGGAATGATGCCTGTGAAAAGAATTTGATTGAAATGGCATTTGATGACATGTTTGGTTGGAATGAATTAGAATATAATCTTTTAAATAATTTGGAATCTACTTGTAGTGGTGGTCGACGATAGTTCAGATCGGTGGCAGTCAACGGTTGTTCATATCAGTGGTGGTTGGCGGTGGTCAACGGAGGTTTAGATCAGTGGTGGCGGACGGTGGTTCAGATCGATGGTAGTCGGCGATGGTTAAGATGGAGGTCATATAAGTCTCTATAAATCAAGTAGGGAAAATGAGAATAATTTTGTCTTTTTGAGAAAATGGATTTTCAATTGTGATAAAATGACCAAATCCATGAATGATAGGATGTGTGAAATTCAATTCCATTTCATAGGTAAAATCCAAACATCTGAATGGAATTTGGTTAATAAAATTGATCATTTTAATTCTTTCAGATTCCTCAATCAAACACCCCCTTAAAATATATAGACTAAAATAAAGCTTATGAATATCTTATAAATAATAGTCACTTATATAAACCACAATTTATATTATATAAAATACATTGTATTTTTCATGGAACAGCTCAAAATAAATAAAAATATATTTTATAATTACATTGAATTCGATAATGTTTTTCTATGAAGTTTAAAAACGTAGGTTTTTTTTTTATTATGTGTGACATGAGATTTTAAAATGAAACTAATTATCTCCGGCATCCTCATCTTAAACTTCCATCTTCGTCTCTTAACAATCAAATACTCTGTAAAAATATAAGTAAGTTTATTGAAAACGCTAATTCCTAAATCTTTGTAGATTTCTCGTAACAACTTATCATATTAGAATTCAAAAAAATAACAAGGAATTGTAGAAGATGATTTGGGTCTTTTTCAATCAAAAAGAACGTGAGATTTCTTTTCTCCATGTCTAATTTTCAAAGGAAAAATTAGTCTAGAGTTTGAGTTTAATTTTTAAGCATAAAAATAGTTTTTATTCTAGGGCTTGAGTTAGTGTTTGATTTAAGTTTTAAGATTTGTTTTTGATGGAGATGGTGGTGGCCGGTGAAAGGGAGGAGGCCGGAGATGAGTGGTGGTTTTCACGGTTTATTTTTCACATTGATGCATACACTTGTACTTGTTAGTTTTAAAATTGTAAAATACGTTTTTAGTTTAAATGATAAAATGACCAATATATCCCTGACCAAACGGGATTAAGGTTGACAGAATTAGAGCGAATGACCTAATCCATAATGAAAATGAAACCATAATGACTATCTATGTAATCATTTTGTTTGGGGGACTTAATCCATAATTATCAAATAACCACAAGGATGAAATTTGTAATTTACTATTTTTCTATTTTGAAAATTATATAAAAAATTGTAGGAGTTGTTTTTATAACATTAATACATATATGTTCCTTGAAGGTCAATTACATCATAGCTATGGATGAAAACTAGTTTCATGGGCCGTTTACAAAACGCTTATCCAGGTAAGTGTTTATCGATAAAATTCAACATTATCACTTATTTACCAGATAAGATTTTAATCCACCAAAATTGTATCAAATGTTACAATTTATCCGGTAAGCACTAACCATGATAAGAGTAATCGCTCTCACTTATCAGGTAAGACTCTCGGTATCTGCTTTGCTCTTACCGGGTAAGATTATTGGTATTTACCATATTCATCTGGTAAGATAATGTTACTTGATAAACGCTTACCCAAATAAGTATTGATAAACGACCTTTTAAAATGATATATTTTGCTCTTACATTATTGCTCTATGATTTATTTTCCTATAAACATCACAACTTATTTGATTAAACAATAAAATCAATCAATTTATAAGTTAAATTTTGTTATCTTATTACGAAAACAATCTAATGTTTATTATTAAATGTTGCTTTCAAAATATTAAGCAACATTTGGGTGAATTAGCCACAAATCTCGATAGTTTCATTTATCAAACAATTAAGGAAATAATTATCAAAATCACTTCGAAATTTGATAAACAATAATTATCAATTATGAAATTGATTATAATATTTAATAAGTATGAATTTCAAAATTGGTACATTTTGGTTGGTTTTGGTTTTCAATTTTCATCTCAATCTTTCGAAAACATAAACAATATATGTTGCTAACACATTTTGATGGCATTATTAAATATAAATGATGAGTTTTATTGCATTAAAAAAACAAATTTAGAGTGAATTGTGAATTTGGTCTTTGGAGTTTAATATTTTTTATTAACGTTTCTATGATAAATTTATTATGGATTTGGTCCTTGTGGTATTTAATTTGTTTTGGTCATAGTCTTTCTGATTAACGTTTTTGTTAACCATGTTAAATCAATGACCATTTTAATTTTTTGCTTATTTTTTTGTCTTTTTCCTATAAAAAACAAAAACAATATTTTTATACACAATATATATAGGGGCCTAATCAAATGAGAACTAATTAGTTTGTGGTAACTGTGAGAACCAATATTAACCACAAATCAATAGATAAATTAGGAAATTTATAATTTTGGCAATTTTAAATTAAAATTTTAATGTAAGGATATTTTTGGTATTTTACAACTTTCCTCCCTCCTCTCTTCTCTCTCCGGCCACCGTCCTCCGGCCACCGTC
>NC_037538.1:6962922-6982247 GCF_001531365.2 Cynara cardunculus var. scolymus | reverse complement strand
CTCACATGATCTCAAGTCTCTCTCTCTATATATATATATATATATATATATATATATATATATATATATATATATATATATAGTCATAAGTTATTTTGAGAAGTAAAGAAGTAATCTTAAGTCTTTATACGGTCAAAATCGGATTTGACTGGTAAAAAATTGTAACTATTTGAAAAATAGAATAGGTACTTTCATAACTTTTACAATTATGTGGCAAACGAGTTCATATGTGAACTCGTGTGATTCATATACGAACTATATTGAACCCATGTAATTCACATATAAATTAATTAATTTATTCACATATGAACTCGTGTAATTCACATAAGAACTATTTTAACTGATTCACTTATGAACTCGTATGATTCATATATGAACTAGTTAACGGGTTCACATATGAACATATAATTTCTATGTAAATCACACGGGTTCACATACGAACCCATTTGTCGTCTACATGTAAAAGTTAAAAAACTATTCCTCTATCTTCCACATAACCATGCAAGGAATTATGTGGTGTTTCACAGTGAAAGCCGCAAATGTCGACCATATGAAGAGTTAGGATTATTTCTTTTACTTCTCAAATGCTTAACACTTCTCGAATGAATAAACAACTTATTATTGATATTTTAACACTAAATCATTGAAAAACCACTAAGAAACGAACTTCAATTTTATCATTCTAAAATTAGAGTTTCAATTTTCATGTTGTTTTTCATTTAAAAACTCAAAATCAAATATTTAGATTTTAACCAAATGAAATACTCATAAAACTTGATGCCTCATTTTTATAACTTAAAATTGAACAAATCTCTATATAAACTTCAACCAAGTTTTCATATCAAAATAGACAAAAATACTAAAACAATAAAATTAAATCATATTTAATAAAATTAATTTTTTTACTTTAAACAAATCAAATCATAAACTAATATATTATCTTATTTTATTTATTTTGATATCATTATATATATATATATATATATATATAAACCAAATTGTAAACTAATAGGTAGGCATGATTTATAAAAAAATAAAATAATAAATAATAATATGGTTTTTACTTTTTTTTATAGAAAAAGACAAAAGCATAGGTAAAAAGGCTAAAATAACCATTGATTACCAATGGGTCTTCGGCCTAGCGGTATTGTAGTCCTTGGCCTCCTAGGAGGTCAATGATTCAAATCTCACCAACGGTGAGGAGGGTGTGTGAGTTTATTTGTTGCATTTATCGTATATAAATATTATATACTTAAAAAAAACCATTTATTTAACAGAGTTAACGGAGACGTTAGTAGCAAAGATCATGGCCAAGACAAATTGAATACTACAAGGACTAAATCCTAAATAAACATATTATAGGGACTGTAGTAGGAAAATATCAAAACACTGGGAAGAAATCCACAATTCAATCCAAATGTTATTATACAAAACTTTAAAAAGAAATAACACAATAATTAAAACCATTCCCCATAGTTGGTCACTGAATTTCGGGTCAAACCCGGAAACTTAAATAATAACATCATGGAAAATCATATATGAAAAAATAATTTTTTTAATGATTTTTATATAATTGTATTAGCATGAACAAGTGTAAATCATTTAAACAAATTTAGTAGACTTATATGGAGTAATACATGACCATAAACATTTACATAAACACTATATGAACTCATGTATCTCTTACTTTACATAAGAATATGAAAATATAGGAGAAGAGTATTGTGGGAAAAAAAAATTATAGTGAGAATTATAAAAAAAGATATGAATCATTGATCACTTTCGGTTTCTTATCTATCCATGAATTGGTCCTTTAAAAAGGAATTGATTTGATGCATCTCGATGTACCTCATAATATTGACATTCAATTATGTTTGATCAAAGAGTGAAGATCTTTTCTTACACTTCTCACCATAACTTATTTTCTCATTGGAATTAAACCTTGAAACATACACACACACACACACACACACACACATATATATATATATATATATTTATTTATGTATGTATGTATGTAGGCGAAGGATCATATGAAAATGGAAGTTATAATGAGAAGTGTAAAAAGAGATTTAAACCCTTAATCATTTTTAATCTTTATGCCCATCTATGAATTACGATTTAGAAGGGAATTGATTTAGTACATCTCGATGCACCTCATTAGTGTCGACATTCAATTATGATTAATCCAAGGGTGGAGATCCCTTCTTTCGATTATGACCATAACTTCCGTTTTTACTGAAAGCCAACCATGTATGTGTATGTGTGTTCATATATATATATATATATATATATATATATATATATATATATATGTGTGTGTGTGTGTGTGTATGTGTGTGTATGCATAATAATATTTCTAACAAAAAATTTAAAATAAAGAAAATAAGAATTTTTGGATAATCTTTTACTCTAAGAGATTATTTTAAAATGGAGGAACAAATGCGTGAAATTCTCCAAATTCAGAAGAATTCTTCAAAAATAATCATAACGAGAGAGAAAATGATTTTATTATATTCATCAATAAAAAACTTTCAAACTAAATATATTCAAGAGAGAAAAATAATATTTTATTAAATATATAAAATATTTTCATAATATAACTGATTGTATAATTTTCAAAATTAAGAAACTGTTTGAGTTGAATACAACTTTTTTTTTAAAAGATTTTTAAATTTTAATTATCCAATCTAATGTTATAAGAAATTTTGTTGTAAATATAAAATAGAATATGAATGGGTTTTAATAAAAACCTTAGACCGGAAGAATCTTTGAGATGCTTAGATCGAGAACGGGTTTTAATATGAATGTTGTTGGAAATATAATTTCACTGAAACCATGGACTAATCTGCTTCATTTATTAACAACAATCTAACTAAATCTCTTCATTTTCTGTTACAACTATACCGATATGACAACTCGTAATATTTGGTTCTCATGTTCTCGTTTAACTCATTAGACCATCTTAAATGCAATGTTTGTATAAATAAAAATTATAGGTTCTTATAAAAAAGAAACCACAAAACGGATTCTTATAAGAACTACCATTATAAAGTTTTATGTAGGTTCTTAATTTAGTGATGCGAAAACGATATGATAAACAAAAGTATAAAATATGAGTTCTTATAGCAACTCCTCTTAATAATGTCATATATACAAAATAAAAGAGTAATCAAATGTGACCATGAGTTTAGCTTTGCATTAATCAAGGATTAGAAATTAAAATTAATTAATTAAAAAAAGATGACATCAACTTTCCATTGTCTTGTAGATAACAACAAAACAGGGAAGTATGGCCCTCGGATTACAAACGTACAACTCCTCAAGATTCGAGTATAACCCGGGATGCCCGGCCATCGAATCGTACGGTCCTCCTTCCTCCTCCGCCTCCGTCTTCTCCGCCACACGCTTCACCTTTCCTGCAATCACTCGACATACCAGCATGGCCTTTACTCCACGGGCCCCAACCCCTAGACAGTCGTGTGCTCTACCACTACTCGCGGTCGTGCACACCCCTTTCCTTCCACCACCTTCACAGGATTTTGGGTTTTGGAAACCGTGACGGATGATGGTGCACACGCCGCACCCAGGGACGGATCCGCAGAGACTGGATGACCCGTGGGACCCGAGAGAGCAGCCGAGTGTGGTGCAGTGGAAGCGGAGGAGCTCGTTGCCGTCGGCTGCGCAGCGGGAGGCGGTGGCGGTGACGTTGGCTCGGATCTTGACGGTGTCACGACAGTCCTCGAAACGTTGGATGGTCCGACGGGTGTTGTTGACTTTTAGAATCCGTTCGATGGTGAAGATCGGATGGTCCTTGTTCAGCCAGCTGGACTTGAATATTATCTCCACAATGTTTCGACCCGAATCTTCGAGTCCGAGCTCCGACACTATGAAAGCAATTTGCATAAATAGCCCTCTAATAAAAAGATATATGCAATTAACACCACTTAATCACTTAAATTTGAAATTTATTCATCATTGGTTGATACTTGATATGGACTGCGGGTCCAACTTAATTTTCCTGTTTTGGAATCATATTTTAAGTTTAATTTCATAAATAAATAAATAAACATTTTGTTTTATTTAAATATTATTGACATTAGTTGATAATATTTAATACAACAAAATTCAAAATTCAAAAATTCTTAGTTAAAAAGGAAAATAGTCCAAACTATTCATTCTAAACCTTCAATTTTTTATACCCATTTTTCTTTCAAAATTTTAACTTGCAAAAATCTACCTATCATTAATTTAATATTTATAAAGTTTCGCTTTTACAAGTTGATACTTGCAAAATGTTGATATGGAAGTGTTACTTATGTAACTTGCTAAAGTGCTACTTACCACGTTTGCAAATAACACTTTATCAACTTTTAAATTGTTACTTTATAAATACAAAATTCATAAAAACATAAAGTTTATAAGTTGTTAAAAGTGTTATTTGCAAAATATTGACTATTTCAAACAATTGAGTAAAAAACAGTTAAAATATAAATTGTGCGGTTTGAAATGACTATTTAGGACCTAAAATAAATCTAATGAGTAATAACATCCACCCATATGTTGGATGGCACGTATGCATAGCAAAACATCCGAAACCTTTACACGTAAGAGTTGTAACAAGAATGATATTGACAATTCAAATGTAAATTCTCCTTTTTCCCCTTATAAGAAGGCAAGCAATTGAACAATTAAATCAAATGGTCCCCAAAAGCAACGTGGTTACATGATTGCCAAACCCACACACGACACAAAAGCCACTTCATCTATATCTTCTTCATCAAATATTCGATGACATTCCATAATAAATACAATCGTTGGATGTAAATATATAAGTTTTTCATATATGAAACATAAACACGTCAAAGTGAATGTGACATTGCAACTCATATCTGTGAACTCTTTCTTTAAAGCAAACGAAAATTTAAGTACCATTTTGGATACATAATTTCTCAAAAAACTCAGTCTTCTTTACTTCATCATCAACATAACTTGATAGGATGCTTAACACTTGTAATATTTTTAAGATCATGTTGTTTCTTATAATTCAAATCTAGTATTTCTTTAAGTTGGTTGATTTGTTTAAATTATATATCAAGTTGTATATGTATATGTATATGTATATGTATATGTATATGTATATGTATATGTATATGTATATGTATATGTATATGTATATGTATATGATTATGAATTTGAAATAAAGGTGAAAGTTACCAGCATGCCGAACAGCTTGATGATGTTCCAAGCTTTCCATTTTGGGGAACACTTCTCCACATTCAGAACATACACAAATTGTACTTCTTGGAATTACATGCCTACACATTGTCAAAACAGCAGATATCAATCGTACCTTATATCCATCCATTAACAAGCTTCTATATATTAAGCCATTTTAATTATGATATCAACCCTTTTCTATCTCACTTTGATTAGCAACTAATCATTGTATTATACATAAACCTACATTTTTAAACAGTTAATAATTACGTTTTTCAACTCTGTTAACTTATCTCCACTTTTCGTAACCCCAGAATAAACGTTAATAGAGCCTTTCCGTACCTAGTCTAGGTTTCCGATAACAGCCAAGAGTTAACGAGCTACAAAACTGTACCAAAAATTTAAAATTTTTCTGATGTGAAAACCCAAAATGTGACTCTAAGTGAAAAAGGTATTTACTCTTATTCTTTTGTATTATTTATTTTGTTGCAAATATAAGATGAAAACAAGAAATAACAACATATATATGAAGGAAAAAAAACGTGAGAATGACCTTGCAGGATCGACAATGGCGTGGCATTCGTAGCACCCAGAAAGCTTCCTCAATTGAATGCCTCGGGAAGATGACGTGTAACTCCCATGAGTGTTGGATCTGACTGAACCCGTCAAAGACCTAGAAGAAGAAGAAGATGCACCATTATTGCTGACGTGTTTCTTCCTTCTGAGGAGGCCGGAATCTTGACCGACGGTGCTACTCTCCGGCGAGTTATCAGCCCTATGAACAACCCTGGTATTCCCATTAGCAACATCCCTGAAATTGCATATGGAGCCACAAGAACTCAACTTCGAATACCCATTAGGGTTCCTCACCGGGTCTTGAACCTTCTGATCCGACCCGCCAACATCCATCTGTTTACACTTCAACAGATTCTTGATTTGGTCCCATGATGATGATGTTGATGATGAAGAATGCTGTTGTTTCAGTTTAGGGTTCTGTGGGTGATGCTTTCTTCTACGCTTCGTGGGTTGTACCTTTTGGGTTTCAGAAGGTGGGAGCTTGAGGACCGCCATGAAAGGAGAGTTGTACAGATGTTACAGGAAAGAAGGTCTATCGTTCATGAAAGAAAGAGAGATGCTTTTGAAAGGTGTTTTGCTTCTTTTAATGAGGAACGGATCTGAGGGTAAATTAGAGGAAGGGAAAAAGGGTTGGTGAAATTTATTATTTATTTTTTTTAATTTAATATTTAATAAATAATCTTTTAGTTCCACTAGGGTTTCATGAATCCATTAGTTCCAAAGTAACTTAAAACTTGTATCCATTAGCTCCAAAATAACTTAAACGTATTTTATCATAGTTTTAGCCTTTTTGGAGTAAACGATAAATTTCGTTCCTTTGGTTTGTCAAAAATAACACCTTTTGTTTATGCAATATCAAAATTATAAGATTGATGTCATGATATACAAAAATATCGGGATTTGATTCGGTCTCTTTAACGTTCGTTAAAATATCACAATAAATTAGGGGAATTTTCGTTCTTTTATCAAATTTTTTTTTTTGTCTTTTACCTAATAAAAAACCGCAAGAACCAAAGATTAGGAAAAAGACTAAAGAAGAACAAAAATGTCCATCATTTAGCGGAATTTTTAATGGCAATTAGAAGAAGGGATCAAATTCATACATTTTTGCAAACCCAAATGGTCATCTTGTAACTTCGAAACAAAAAAAATGTTATTTTGATAAACCACTAACCAAATTTGTAGTTCACTCTAGTTTTTATTTTAAAAACTCTGCTTGAAAGTACTTAAGGTTCGTGTGCCTATCCTTTATAACAAGACATTTCAAATACTAAAGTTTAATTAAAAAAATTCAATAAATAATTCTTGTTTGTAAATTTATAATACATATATATATATATATATAATAGATAAAGATATGTAGGATTTTTCGCTTCGTCCATCTTTCCCCCATCTATCTCCGGATGCAAGCATTGATCTTGATTAATGGTCTGAGTTCTGGGTTTATAAATAAGAGGTTTGATTCCATTGCCATTTATTGTTCCATGCGATCTTTACCCCAAGGAAACTCCGAATACAGGCCTAGCTAGATCCGTCAGCTACGGTAGTGACGAAGCACTACTGAGCAATTCACATACGTAACCAACTGCTTTCACACCGTACGAACAACATCCGGAGCAAGGACCATGTGGCAAGCAGTGAAGGGGGATCAACAGATAAAAGCAAGAAACTTTGAGAATGAGAGGAGTCTTGCATTAGTAAAGGAAATATTTTATTTTTTATTTATGAAGTTTTAGTATGTTTTCTTAATTTAATCAAAGACATATATCTTATATTAATTGCTATAAATACCTACTACATCATCCAAAATAAAGATTTTGAAAGTGAGTTATCAAAATGAATCAAAACAAGGCATGTTCTGTTTGGATGATATTTGCCTTTTTTTTAAATATGTAAGGTTGATAATTTTAATCAATATAATTGCTTTAATTTTGTTGGTAAAAAGGTAATTTGTATGAGAAAAATTTAATTTATGTTGATTTCTATTTTATTTTACGTATTTTAAAACTTTGATTTGGTACCTAATGTAATATTTCAAGCATTTATGTCAATATATATTACAAAAAATTGAGTTTATAGAACACCAACAATCTTTAGGTATCCCAATAGATCATCTTATAGGATTTAGACTAAATTACAAATTTCATCCCTATGGTTATAGAAAAATTTGGATTGGATCCCCCAAACAAAATAATTACATGTATAATCACAGTGATTTCAATTTTGTTATGGATTGGATCTCGTGCACTAACGTCGTTAACTTTAGCTCCGTTAAATCAATGATATTTTGATTATTCTACTTTTTTCTTTTAAAAAATAAAAAAAGATATATAATTTCTATATTTGTCAAAAAAAATGTATGATATTTACTATATTTACAACTCTAATATTTCTTTACAACAAAGATACATAATTCCTTTAATAATTATATTGTTGCACAAATTTGAAAGTTATTTGTCAACCCCCGAAAGCTTAAGAGAACATAAAGACGAAAACCCTTCCTCCCCACTGCTCTTTGTTGCATCCCCTTGACCTATCTTCGCCATCCCGCCATCTTCAACCTTAGCATTCATCGTACCTCACCTTCTCACTCTTAAATATATTCCATGTCTCGTCCAACCTCTGCAAATGTGATAACGGGTTTTTCGGTTATTAAGCTCGGGTGGTTTTTGAAAGTGTTGGTAAGTTGAGGGGTTTATTGTGTGTTTATGCTTAAATATTTTAAAAACACTTATACCGCCTTAATTCTTTATATGGGTTTTATTGAGAGATATTTGCTTTATCTTGAATAAGAAAGTTGGTGAAAAAGAAAAAAAAAAAAAAAAAAGGTTTTTTGTGTGAGATTTTCAAACCGAAGCAAAAAAGGGAAATAAGAAGAAATTGAATTATGTGATTATTTATTTGAATACTTGTTGCTATTCCATCTTCATATCATTTACATGATTCATAAGATGAGTTTAATTTTACAAAATTTCCTTATTTGGAAACTGGATATAGATACGCATGGTTCTTTGTATGAGTAGTTGTTATAAAACTGTTTTCGACGCCATAATTGACATAACTGTGAGACTTTGATATGTTTATATCATGTGTTGGAATAAGGGTGAGATGTTAATGAGAGGTGTACTTTGGTTATATCGCATCCTTGTGATACGACAAGTTGTTTTTATCACATCCTATTTATGCGACAAGAATGGTTTATCGTATCAGTGTGAATGTGTGATGCGATGAGTTGAGATCCTCGCACCAGTTTGTTGCGAGGAAACGAAGTTGTCTTACTCATTTAATGTGAAAAAATTATATAATCATCTATATAATACGACAAGTTTACTAAGAATGTGTTTATCAAGTTATTTAGCTATTTTGATGCGATAAATGAGATTCATTATATCAAAATAATGTATATTTGTTATATTAATTCATAAATGTGATTTGGTAATTATTCACCCTATAATAACATCAAATAGATTTTTCACTAGACCTCAAGGTCTAACATTTATTTTGTGTTTTAAAAATGTGCATTACAGGTCCGACTTAACCAGAGAATAAGTGAAAGAGAAAATTGTGAAGTATCATATTTATGCTTGCATGGGAGATTGGACAATGTTGTTCTTTTGTATCAGAATAATTGTTATGTTACAAATTTTGTATAAAAATTTTATAAAAAAAAATTGTAGCTACTTTATAATGTAGCTTTTGTAGATTATGTTACCAAATATGTAAATTATATTTCTTGATATATAAAAATATATGATCGTACATAAATGTGATATTAGAGTGTTACAAGAAACTAAAAAAACCACCATCTTATTTCACTATCCAAATTAGCACAAAATGATGAAAACAAAACCCAATATATAACCACAATCATTGACATCACTAATGATTTGAATCCTAGTTTTGTTATATTATTGTAGTACATGACACTTCAAGAATTTTAACGACATATTTACTTTTTCCTAATTAAAATACCAGTAAATTTAAATAGTGTAGTTTATTTTTGTTAGTAAAAGCGACTTTGACGGTAGGATTAAGAAAAGTACTTTAAGTATTGTAATACTTTTGATACCATAATATTTGTTGATTTAATTTATAAATATGATTTGAATAATATTATAATCCAAAATGTGAATTTTTTGGGAGGGGTGAGTGAGTGTACAAAATATTAAATTAGTACAAGGAGGGGGGAGATTCTTTCCCCCAATGTCTTTGGGTGTGCATTAACCACTTGTACTTTTGATGGTTAATGCGTATTTAGGAATTCCCCAAAAAGCCCATCACTTTGTGTCATTTTTTAGGAAAAACATAATAACTTTTAAATTCAAAATTTGATCATTATCTTTTTAGTATAAACAATTATACTACTTCCTCAATTTCATAATATCCATTAAGAGTTAATATATTATTTTATTAAGTTTTTTTTTAAATATTGATAATATTGTCTTACAAGGGCTTGATACCTTCTTTTAAAACAACGAGTTGAAGTATTTGGACAAAAGGAGTATACTATATTTGGTATGATTAATATGAGATGTTACATAGTAAATAATAGGGTTGAATGTATGAAATAGTAACTTACTTTCATAAAATTTCATATTATAGTATTATACTTTTGTTTTTCTTTATTACAATAATATACTTTCAAGTTATTTTTTTATTAAGACATATTACTTTAAAAAATCTATCCATAATAGCAATGAGTAACCTGTTACCTTTTAAACCGGTTAACTCCTTGACTTTTTTGTTGATTTTTTCTTATTAAGTTGTATGCAAATTAAATATTCTAGAGTAAAATATTTCTTAAATAAATATGAAACATTATTTTCGAGGTATATTTTGTTTGTAAAAAAAATAGCATTTCTTATTTTTATGTTGTTCAAATAAATACATATTTTCTAAAGTTCTCTTTAAAATGTTAACGAAATAAATTGTGATCTATAATTTTTTAATATTGTTATATTAATAAATAATTCAAAAAAATCTAATTAGTTTAATATATTTATACGTCAAATAAAAGTTTTTGAACAAATATATATATTCTTTAAAATATAATATTTTTTTTGGTAAAAAAAGAACAATTCTTATTTTCTTTTTTCAAAAAATACATATTTAAAAAAAATATTAGCGAGATAAATTGTGTTCTACTAGTTTTATTGATATTGGTATATTAATGAATAATTTAGAATTTTTTAATTCATTTAATATATTTATTAAATAACATATAAAATATCTAAATATTAAAATTAAAAATACAGTGTTTAATAAGAACTACTAGATGTTATAATAAAATAATTTTGAAAGTACAATGATGTAGTAAGAAAATCACATCACTATAGTTCATGTGGACAACCTACGTGTACAATGAGGTGGAATGGAAACATGATATAATGGGTAAATTTTTTAAAATACAATGTCCTAATAAATAATAGTTTAAAAGTACATTGCTGTAAAAAAAAATGAAAGTACAATACTATAATAAAAAAATTTATAAAAGTATATTGCTATTTTGTTCATTTTGTTATAAATAATAAAAAATTATAAACATTAAATATGATTATTATTAGTAAGAGAGTCAAAAGAATGTACCCAAGTAAATGCTATTCATGAAAGGGGACCTTTGGGTAGTTGACATTTTACGGTGGATATGGTCATAGATGTGACTATTGAATGATCATTCAATTAATGCAATCTATTAAACGTTGGGCATTCAAGCATTTATACCCAAAAACTTCACACCCTTCGAGGCATATAAATGAGTGTTTGGATTAATAACCATTTACGAAATGCTTACTCGATAAGAACTTATCGAACCACTCACCTTACCGAATAAGCATGACAAGAATGAAGAATCTTATTCGGTAAGAGTAACGGTAAGATGAAGAGTATCATCTCACCTGGTTAAGCTAATCGGATAAATTGTTGAATACGATACCGTTTTGATAAACTAGAATCTTACCCGGTCAAACATGTGTTAGTATTGAATCTTATTGGTAAGTGTTTACCCGGTAAGTTTTTGAATAAACAACCCCTAAATAAATTTAGATTGCTGCTAATTAAATTTGGTGTGGTAAAGAGAATAAAATATTGTTTTATTGGTATAGTTTTTTCTTTTGTTTTAATGTTAATTATATTTCCTATATTTTTTTAGTTTTAAAAAAGTTTTAACCACTTTGTTAATTAGATTTCTATATCAAATCCATCCAACTTTTGAGACTTGTTTCCATGCTTCTAACATTTTTGCTATTTCCAACCGAATTTTCATATAGATGAAACAACATATGTGAATATGTGTTTTATAGATAAAACATAACGAAATGTTTTGCAGGTTCAAAAAACATAAAAATATGTTTATACATGAAACACAGACTTAAGATTTTGACATTCTCACTTGTTTTACCGGGTAAAAATTATAATTCATCGGAACGACACCTTCAATAATTATCCTAATAAGCGTTAACCAAGTAAGAGTCGTTACCCTCACTTACTAGGTAAAACTCCTGGTCCTTGCCATCACTCTTATCAGGTAAAATTCGTTGTCCTTAACATATTCTTCCGATAAGGTAAGTGATTCAGTAAGCTCTTACAAGATAAGTATTAGGTAAACAACATTTATACTTGCACACAAAAACAAAACATATGAAACAACATAACTTAAATAAAAAATTAGTATTTTATATATAAAAATGGTTTTTTTTTTTTTTCTTTCTTTTTTACACATAAACCTTGTAGATGGTGAATTTGGAATCTTTGATTTGTCCTTGTAAAGAGAATCCAAATTGCATAAGACATGATTGAATAGTCATGTACCACTCATTATTTTAATTTATCTTCTTTTTATAAGTTGACTTTATGTGCTTAATTTCTAGAGAACCTCTTCAAGTGTTTGTTACAAGTCACTCAACTGGAGCTATTCAGTTGCTAATTCATTTTCAAGATTTTTATGTCTTAATTACTTAATCCATGCTGATTGGATACACGATGCTAAAAGGTACGATACCATTATTATTTACTTGTAAATAACTCTTAAAAATCTATGAAAATCAAACGTTCTTGTTTTAAATCTGTTGTTAAAGAACTTGTCGGTTTCAACCAATTAAATAGAAACCAAATGGAACTTTTTATTGAGTTCTAACTTTGTTTTATGTAAATGTTTCTAACTTTGTGTTGCAAAATAGACCAATTGGTTTGATGATTTTTTTTTATTAACCTGGATATCCAACCCGCTATGCAAGCCGACTAATCCCAGGACGACCACCTGCTTTGCAGATAGTCCGGAGTCACCGCATTTGAACATCCGTGGCCACAAGGGGATTTTTATTCCTCCTTGAAAGAATAACGTGAAACCAACAAACTAACATATCTAAAACAACTTGTTACACCAAGTCATCAATAAAGGTGTTCATCGGTTGAAAACTGATGGATTTATATATATATCTGATCTGATGATTCATTGGATGTTGAATTTTACCATTTGATCTAATTCAATTAACATTGGAAAACTAATATTCCAATCAAACGAATGAACATTTGATATTACTATTGGTTATTCATTTGATTTGATTCATCCAATATTTGTCCAATTTTCAACTAATTAATTCACTATTTTTAACCCATTATTCACATATTTTTCTAATTAAAAAACACTATATACAAATATCAATTAAAAAACAATATCATAAAATATTAATAGTTATATGTGTATATATACAATTATACATACATGCGAAAGATCATGTGAGAAATAGAGTTACGGTGAGAAGCGTAAAAAGATCTTTACCCTTAATCACCCATGGATCACGTTTGATACGGAGATTGATGTGAGTGCATCTCGGTGTATCTCATCCTAATGTACATCCAAGAATGAGAGATCATTTCTTACGCTTCTCACATTAACTCTTCTTTTTACTGAAATCCAACGCTATACATACATTAATTGAATGGTAATTGGATTGAATTGGTTCGATTTTATTGAATTTTAAACTGTCATCCAAAAATTAAGAGATCCAATTTAGATTCGATCTAATCTAATTATAATTTGATATCTAATTTTAGATTAGATGAGTTTCTGCAAACCATCCATCATTTGTTACCAACACCCTTTTATAGGTGAGAAGTGTGTGTTATGAAGGAATGGGTCCAATATGGTGGTAGAAAAAAGACAAGATGTAGCAAGAAAAAACAAAAAGGCGCACCCAAGACAAGCCTCAATAATGGCAAGTCGTTGGCGTTTTTTCCAATTTTATTCACCATTGACCAGTCAACACTATAATATTATATCTATTTTATTCTTGTAAAATAGTTATATGATGTTCATCTAAAATAAGTAATAATGAATTATTTTTAATTTGGTCACAATTTTAATTCACCGTTTTTGTTTTATAACGCTATCGAATCTTGATTCTGTAATATCTAAATATTTCATTTTGTATTTTTGATTAAATAAAGTTTAGGGATTAGAATTATCATGAAACCAAAGAAGATAGGTTAAAGGGTTGGTTCGCATTAAACTCAAAATCTGTAATGTATAAGTTTGCTGCTTTTGAAGCTGAATGAAGGAGAGGGAACGTGAAACAACTGGGAAGAGGTTAATCTTCCTCAAAATTAGAGAACATGGCAATCAATTTGTTGTTCCTCATTTCAGAGAATTACAGTAAAATATAGAAGAAAACGGAAAGAAATCAATAAAGAAACATATAAATTAGAAGCAAAATTGGAAGTGGAACTAGAAGTGCATAAGTTAAGATCATCTATGTCTAGTATTTAGTGTCCAGTACCATTCACATGTAAGTCCGTTAGTCTTATGTGGACCAAAGGTAAGCTCTGATAATCATTTGAAACTATGATATATTTATTATTGTCATTTAAAGTTTTGAGAATGTTAATATAAAATTAATGAAATTTTAACTTGAAATATTTCCAAAAAAATTAAAGTTTGAAGACAAGGTTTTAATGCTAATTCAAAACTAAATACATCTTTCGTTAATATTTAATTTGATAAAATTTAATATTTATAGTTGCATGTTTAAATATCACAAAATTTTACCTACTACAATCAATCTAATCAATATTTTATGAATAAAAATATATGTAAATTTGCTAATTGACTTTTAAGTTTTAGTAAAGATCGGTGATGCTCTTAATAAATTTCTATTATTTTTAAAATAAAATAAAATCGTATATATTTGGATTTAAATAAAGATATATATAACATCTTAATTTTGTCTTGATACTAATAGTAAAATTCGCACATGAAGAGTAGATATGAGTGTTTCTTTAACACCAAATTAATGAATAATTTATTATAAACTAGAAGAGTATTCGTGCAATGCAGCGAGATACATCTTGATTTTAATATTTCATTTTATTCTGCATTTCAGTCGATGTTATAATATGGTCGTATGTGATTTTGAAAAAGCGATGATGTTTTTATTTTTTAATAAAATATAAGTTTGAAGATATCATAAAATTTTGACAAAAATATATCGATATTAGTATCAAATTAACTATTTAAAATTCCCCATTTTTTGTGTAATTTATTAATTCAATTTTTTAATAATATAATTTTTTATAACGACAATGATTATTTATTTTGTTAGAACTCGATAATTATTCTAATTATATTTTAGATTTTTTATATTTTAAAATGAGATGTTTATCCTCTATTTGATTATGTTTATCCGTAGTTAGTCGAATTCAAATATCGAGCTTTAATAAGTTGTACTTATGCATAATTTATTTGTAATATTGAATTTTAAGAAATATGCATCAATATACAATATTTTATGCATAACAAAAATATATCGATATTCGTATCAAATTAACTAATTAAAATTTCTCATTTTTGTGTAATTTTTTAATTCAATTCTTTTTATAATTTAATTTAGCTACAATAACGAAGTAATTTATATTTAGTTTAATAATATAATTTCTTTATAAAGATAATAATTAATTATTTTGTTAGAACTTGATAATTATCCTAATTATATTTTAGATTTTTATATTTTAAAGTAAGATGTTTATCCGCAATTAGTTATACGAATTCAAAAATTGAGCTTTAATAAGTTGTACTTTTGCATAATTACTTGTAATCTTAATTTTTAAGTAAGCATTGATTTTATGTGGTTTTGAGAAAGTGATAATGTTTTTATTTTTGAATAAAATATAAATTTAAAAATATCATAATCTTTTTAAAAAAAATATCGATATCAGTATTAAATTAATCTTTTTAAAAGTTCTTGTKTTTTGGTGTAATTATCTTAATTAAATTTTTTAATTATAATTTAATTTAGCTTTAGTAACAAAGAAATTTAATTTAGGTTTAATAATATAATTTTTATAAAGATAATAACTAAGTATTCTGTTAGTTATCAATAATTATCCTAATTATATTTAGATTTTTTATATTTAAAACAAGATGTTTATCCAATATTTGATTATGTTTATCTGCAGTTAGTTAGACAAATTCAAGTATAGAGCTTTAATAAGTTGTACTTATGCACAATTTACTTGTAATATTAAATTTTAAGTAATATGCATCAATAAACAGTACTTTGTGCATAAAAAATCGTTTTTAAAAGTTTTTGTCAAATACTTAATAATATAGTATAGATAAGTTCACATACATGTAGGTATTGTATGTATTATCGTTTGGATATATCAAGTTTGCACAAAATTGAAATTTAAAAAGTCAAAATTTACATATATGTCTATTATTATTATTTTTACTTTTTAGAATAAAACAAAATAGAAAATGTCATATTCATTTGGGTTTAAATAAGAATATATCATCTAAGTTTGAGGAAATACTTAAATTATATACTCGTTTGAAATAATGAAATCCACACATGAAGAGTATATTTGAATAGAATTGGGGAGTTCGTGGGCTCAAAAAAATTACGAGTGTATAATTGGGATAAACTTGAAATCGTGTAAGAGTTTAATTTCTTTAAATGATATCTCGATCTTAATTGTCTAGGTATCATGAAATTCACTCGGTGATAATCTCAAATTTCTGGTCCCAATTTTGCCAGAAATTATTTTCTTTTGAAGTTAGAGAATCATAATCGTTTCTATACTAATGCTAGAATAACTCCTCATTAAATGGAAATGATTATTGGAAATAAACAATGAGCGGTTACAAAACAGACCAACTACAAAAACTGATGAAAACCATCAGGTGATGACCCCCGTTAGTGGCAAAACTCATTAGTTGATCATATATATATATATATATCAGAAGCAAAACCATCAGCTCAAGTCATTAGCTGATGACGTTGTTAGTCGCGAACCATCAATTGAAGCACCCATCAACTGATGTAATAATGATTAATTGATAACACACAAATGATAAACCGATGACTCGTGCTTCTATCAAGCGAACAAATGCACGACCTGTGCACTGCCTTCTGTTTCCAAGCACGACTCGTGCTATTTTGATGACCAAAAAAGCACGGCCCATGCACTGTCATCTGCTACTTAGAAATTCGTTATACAAAACCATCAAATAATCATGGGTTCTAATTAGCTTATACAAATGTGTGTTCCACACCTCATAACTCGTGTTATAGTTTAGTTACCAACTCCATTATTCTCTTGTGAATACAATTACCTAAAATAAATCAATGATCTCACTAAAATCACCCACAAATATTTATGTAACACCCATTTTAATGAGTAATTTATTACATGTATTTTATGTATTATTGTTTGAAAATATCAAGTTTTTAGTAAATTGAAACAAGAAGTCAAAACAAAAAGAAAAAAAATTGTAAAAGTTAAAAGATACCGATATATTCAATAGAAAAAATTAATATAACAACCCAAAAGATATGTTCAATTAAATCTTTACGATTTGAGAATTGTATTGCAAATAATCTTGTATTACGTGAAAGAGATGACAACACAAAGTTTTCTAGAAACACGAAACCTCATGAAATCAACCGAGGAATCGAGCTATGGTAATTCTACTAGTTATGCCAAACTCGAAATCTATTGTTCCTTTTTAGTTGTATAACATCATAGTAATTGTTTTAGACGATAACCGTGATCCATAAATTCTGATTTGCCCATGACATTTGTAGTCGTTCGAAACCCAAAGAAAACACAAAAATTAAGCCGAATATTTTGAGTTAGATTATGTTTCTTGTGTCTAATGATGAAGCTAATTGATATTGGTGAATTAAAGCAAAGTTAATGGCATGTACACAGCCTAACAACAGCATCCTGGGCCTGGGCTGCTGTTTAGTGCTATGTTGGTTTTCATTCAAAATGGCCATTCGAAAACTAAATAGACTCTTAAGGTACAATATGGTTTAAATATGGTTTTCATTCAAGGTACAAAATGGCCATACGACAGAGATTATAACTCAATGACACAAAATATTGGTCATTGCATAATTTAAATCACCGTTAAATTTCATTTTTTTTGTCAACAACAGTTGATCGAAAGGAAAATCAAACATACAAATACGTACCACAATTCACAACATTATCTTCACTTTTCGTTAACCGTAACTACGCTTGATTGGAGAGCGTAGCGATGAGTGTAACAACAACGGTGATCGAGTGAGAGATTGATTGGAGGAAGGCCCCAATTTCGAATACCGGGTTGGGGTCTTTGTGGGGTCTTCAACTTTTGAACTTTCAATCTTCTTGCAACTAAATATGTTTAAAATTTTGTGCCATAACGATCGTTGGTGCTTTGATTTTTGATTCTTTTGGTCCCAATTTGCAGGTCTTGAGGAAGAAAGGTTGTGTTCCATGAGCACGATCGTTGAGATTAGAAGGTATGGTGTTGTGGTTGAGTGCTTATGCTAATTGATTTTTGCTTTATCATGAAAATTCTACTTACTCCAATAAGAAAATAAAATATACTAATGTAAAATAATAAAATAAAATAAATGAGATCCCGGTGTTAATTTTGATTAAAAAAAGCATATATTTAAAATTTAAATTTTTAAAAAAGATTACATCTAATTCTAACAATTGTTCTATTTTAGTAAATATAACAGTAATTACATCATTAAAATATTATATAAATTTAAGAGTACATTACATTTTTGGTTCCTATGCTTTTTCAAAAGTAATACTTTTTATTCCTATAGTTTTAAAATTACAGTTTGACTATCGTGGTTTACAAAAATGATTGGATTTGGTCCCTCCTTTTAATGACCGTTAAATAATCTCGTTAGATGAAGACTATTTTCGTGTTTTTCTATTTTCTACTTTTCCTATATTTAAAAAAAATATACGTACTTGTTAATATTATAATAAATATTATATTTATTAATATATATATATATATATATATATATATATATTACACATATTTGTAGACACACGGACCCTCCCTTCCGTGATACGGACTTCCTAGACATTTCTTCGGCGAAAACTCTGGTGCCCTGCCTCTTCCAGCGGGAACTCCGGTACCTTGCCTCTTCTCCGGCAGCCGTCACCAATATCAAACACCTACCTCTCTCCCTCCATATTTCATCTTCGACGAACCCCCTTGTATTTTTTTTGGGAGAGGG
>NC_037538.1:6949501-6961232 GCF_001531365.2 Cynara cardunculus var. scolymus | reverse complement strand
AAAAGAATTAATTAATAATTTATATTAATTAAAATATATATATATATATGCAACATTTTTCGTGCAATAAACAAAAAATATCACCATAAGAATATAAGTACGATAAATTTTGAATATATTTTCATTAATTGTAATAATAAGTTCAAATTCATTAATATACTTGATTGTAAGTATAAGCTTACTAGTTCGTGTATCAATTGAATATTTTATACCGAACGTTTATAACAACACATAATGGTTAATATGTTCTTATAATTGGATTACATAACATAAGCCATAGTTTAGTTTCATTTTGTTAAATCAACTTTAATCCAATAACCGTCCAAATGAAAATAAAACACACGTAAACGTACAACAATATTCAAAACATGTTCTTTATCTTTACATTTTTTTGTTAATTACCCATAACGACGTCTGACTGGAGAACGTAGTGAGGGGTGCAACAACAACGGTGATGGTGAGAGAGATGAATTGGTTGGAGTCCCCAATTTCAAATATCGGGTCGGGGTCTTTGTGGGGTCTTCAACTTCTAAACGTTCAACCTTCTTGCAACCAAATACTTTTGTAATTTTACGCCACAACCATGATTGGTGCTTCAGTTTTTGATGCTTTTGGTTTTGGATAACTTCGTCCCAAGATTGGGGTTGAGAGGAAGAAAGGTTATATGCCATAAGAACGAGGTTCGAACACTCAATCTCGACGATTGAATATAAATAGGCTATTATGAATTCGAGCAAGCCGCTATGGTGAAATCGGTAGACACGCTGCTTTTAGGAAGCAAAGCTAAGGTGGTGGGGGAGAGGGTGTGGTTGAGAGCTTACGTTAATAGCTTTTGTTTTTAAATGAAAATTGTACCTACTCCATTATAATAAAATAAAATAACATGTGGTATGGTATGATCAATAATCATGCTGCTTTCTCTTATTTATTTAATAAATTCATTTTCTACACAACGTCATTATAACAAATCGAACGACTTGGATCATGAAAAGTGCTTTTATGTAAACAAAACATGTTCATTTTATAAGAATAATCGCAAAATATGAAAAGTATAATTTAATTTTGGTTTTTTAATTTAAAATATATGAATAGGGGCCATTTTTTAATAATAAAACTAAATATTGTGAGAGTGTAAGAAAAGAATATTCATATATATTAGTTATTTAATTAAAGATTTTGAATTTTTTATTATTTGGATATGCATTAATATAAACAATCTTCAACTTAAGCTCAATCTCTTTAACCCAATCTCAATTAAAATATTATTCTCTCTCATCCATCTAGACAATCTTCAACTCGAACTCGAACTCAATCTCATTTCTTTTCTTTTCTTTTTTTCATTTAATTGTGATTCAATCCAATCTAAAATACAATTTTGTAAAAATTATATATATATTATTTTTATCGTTTATTATTTTTTATTTTAATATAAAAAAATCAAACGGATTATTGCATATTTTAGAACGTAATTATAGCTAAAAAAACTTATCATACAATTGAAATTAAATAAGACAAGTCATAAAAGTAAGTATGAAAAAATATATCAGTAGTGTGATCTATCTCTAAGGAATTGAAACCATGAACTTTAGTATATTTTTTAATTTTTAATTTTTTTTGTTTAGTTACTTTTTAATTGGGATAAATTTTATTTTAAAAAAGATTAAACCAACCAACAAAAAAATGTCACATATCAATTTTATTTAGTAAAAAAATGCTTCAATTTTTTTTATTTGAATTGAAATAATTTTCAAATAAAAATATCTTCATTTCGAAATTCCATTGGATTTAGATTGTTGGGTGAGAAGGACGGTAGAGATTGGTTACTTATTTTTATTTTTTTTATAAAAAAACTCTTTTTGTTTCATTTACAATCTGATCGCTCATATTGTGACCGGATATGATCTAATGATGCTCATTTCAGTTTCAGACACCTCCTTTTATCATCCATGTACCATGCAACAGAGTTGCTCTCATAATTACAAGTCCCTAAATATTTGGCACTGATTATTTTTTAGTTATATTTTGCCCGCTATGCAAACATTTACTCCCTCTTCGTCACAAATACAGTTTTACAAAATGTGAAGTGACCGATAAAAAAAGGATTTGTGTGTACATTTGTTTGTACCTTGGTAAATGAAAGCCGTAAGAAGCTGTAGAACATGGTTCCAAGATTAACGATGCCCTTTCTCACCAAATCCCAACTAATGGTTCATTCAGCGATCCCTATACTTATTGGGGTTTTTTCCTATTTCTTAGTTATTCATATTATATGCCCCTAAAATGGGGTGAGAAAACACAGATGTAGAAGAATACCCAAATATTATGGCAAACAGAGAAACTGATATAACATGAATATTTGAACATCCATTTGTCCAGCTCTACTCCGCTGTCGTATCTTGCAAACCCATATATGGATTTTGTTATCTCGGGAGTCCATTGAGCCACACTTGGTTGTGGTTCACTGAATTGATTTTGCTTTTCTCAACCTAGCACGTGTAACACGAACAGGCTCTTCCATGATGGTCTCTTTAGGTGCAGGACTGGGGTTTGCATCAGAAGAACAAGATTCAATCTCTGCTGCAGCTTCACTAGTGGTTTGAAGTTGTGTAATCGCAGCTAAGATTTGTGATTTTTGCGCTTTCAAGACAGCAGAAGCTGGTGGTGCTGCTTCTTCTGCTGCATCTGATTTCTCTATTTGATGGGAACCAGATGATGATGAGGATGAGCTTGAAGAAGTTGATGGCTCTTTGGTCTCCTCATGGACTACAGCAGCTGCTCCCTTTTGCTTAGCTGCAGGAGGCTTACGACCTCTCCCAGCTTCTTGTGCCTGTAATTTGAAGTAATTCAATCAAATAGGTTTTCGGTGCTACAACTTTGTTATTAACACAATTGAGGTAACTATATATGTATCAGGTACAGCGTAACCAATAGTCTACAAAACCAAGAAAAGAAAACGGCTAGTCAGAATAATAGTCACTGTGGAACATGGTATGGCAAATTGCATTACACTCAGCAAGGCAAACTCGTTTCGGTCATAGTCTCAAGCTCTCAATCTATGTTTGGTTTACTGAGTTTTTAACCAAATAAGGATGACATACAATTGCCTTCCAGTAATATGCTTGAAACTATGCTAAAAGTACAATATTACCCGTTTATCCTGTTATGTCTCGCGGTAAAAAACCATTATCTATCCTTCACTCTCACTGTGACATTTTAGATCCTTTGCTTACTATCTCACGATTTGGTTTTCGATATTTCATCCCTTTTATCGATAACTGTAGTCGATTCATGTGGCTTTATTCCCTACATACTCGTTTGCATGCTATTCATTGTTTTCGCCACTTCAAACATCATTATGAAGACCCTTCTATGACAAACAATTGCTTCTTGACTCCAGCATCATCTATCCGATTTCTTGCCTTACACTCGCCAACAAAATGGTTGCAGCCTTGCAGAAAGGAAAATTTGCAAAAATATGGCTTTTACTCTTCTTTTCAAGCTCTATTTACCAAAATCCTGAGGTGTTGTTTGACTCGCAGAATTCAAATTTTTTTAAGGAAATTTGAATGGATCAATTCCTTTGACCAAATTCCAATTTCTTTGTTTGGTTCACATATTGAAATAGATGGAATCCTTTATATTCCTTTGAATTCCACAAATTAATGAATTCATAGGAATTGAATTCCATCCCTTTCCATCCAATTTAACCAACAAAGCCCACCTGCAGGTTGCCGCCACTACAACCATGCCACTACTGTCACTGTCACGACCCAACCCCTAAGCCCCCCCAACACCACTACTGTCATCGTCACAATCACCACCCACCCTACCCCAACCCACCACTTGATCACCATGCTACTATCGACACCCCCACCCAACGCCCACCCCCCCGGCCCTCATTACCCGGCCACCATGCCACCACTGTTGTTGTCACACCTGCCACCCCTGCCCATCCCACCGGCCACCATGCCACTACTGTCGTCGTCACAACTACCACCCCAACCCCACGACACTGCTGTCATCGTCACAACCCCCCCCCCCAATTCCTACCAACCAAACACATGGTCAAATATCATTCCAATTCCTTCAAAGTCAGATTCCTTTGATGGATTCTAATTCCACCAAAATCCATTCTGCGAACCAAAGGCCCAACGATTTGACGCTTTTGCAACTTCTATTTTCTTCATGTAATTATCATTTGGTGTACACCTTTCTATGTCTTTGTTATCCTCTCTAGATTTCACTCAGAATAACAAATTGTCCCCTAAATATGTTGCTTCCATTTTTCTTCGGGCATGTTGCTAAACATAAAGGTTATATCTATTTTGATCCCATCGCCTCCACAGCCTACAGCAGTCAAGAAGTGGTCTTTACATCTACACCAGAATAATAATCCTAAATCTTTCCTGATAATGTTCTTTACGATGCTTCTCACCACATAACCCCTACTCACATTACTGAAATCACTACTTTTCCCAAGCTAGTAAGACTCCTGAAGTTCTGCTTTGATTACTAATTAGACTTTGGTTTTGGTTCCATCTCCTCATGCTAATATTGTAGGTTGCAAGGGTTTGTACAAGCTTAAGTCCATTCAGAACGATCTATTAGTTGTTGTAAACCCATCTTGTTGCCAAGGGTTTTGTTCAGACAGAGAGTTGATTTTTCGGAGAAGTTCAACCTTATAGTTAAGCCTACTACCACTATTAGGGTTAACTGTCAGCTGCCTATCCTTGCAGCGGATATATTTGTTGGGTTTGATGTCAATAATTCCTTTTCAGATGGCTACCATACAAAACTAAGTGTCTCAGCCTCCTGGTTTTGTTACACTGCTAAGCCACATCATGTTGGCCTTCTCAAGAAGGCTATCTATGGACTCAAGTATCCTCACAAGCACAGTCTGAGAAGCTCTTGTATTCTCCTGTTCATCTTGGCTTTGCACAATGTGTTTTAGACACTTCGTTGTTCATGCATTGTACTTCGCCTCACATGTGTCATGTTCTCATATATGTTGATGATATTATTACCACAAGAAGTTCTACATACTTTTATTCAGATCTGATAGAAAAGCTGCACTCAAGAACAGAACAAGCTTTTCCAGTAACCACCAAAATAACAAAAATGATAAAAGACAATCAAGAGTACGATCTAGGGTGAGTCCAATTACTTTATTTTTTGAGTGAATAGCATTTCTAACCATTTTACTTGGCAAAAACGTGGTGATCAACCATTATGCTTTTATAAATGTATGGAAAACATTGCTAGTTAGCAAGAACACATAAATGGTTAAATTTTAATAAGTACGATGTTATTTTCGTGCATTTTTGTCAACTACAAAAGCTTTTCCATGCATTCTTGCCAATTATGATGTTCTTCATTACAAAATTGAAAGTACAATGGTTAGAAAAGCAACTCATTCTTTGATTTTTGCACTCTTCAACTATAATATAAGCATAAAGAACTTAACCTTAAAGGCTACATAAGCTGCATTCAAACACAGAGCAGTTCATCACAAACAAGTATGCAGTTAACCCCTTGATAATTGTGTGGCAAAGTAACAAGACAAATTACCTAAATGCTAGACTTGGTATTAGCATACAGCCACAAATAAGTCGCATTTTTCTTTACACTTACCAAATCCAATTACATGATAAAGGTAGGTTGGGTTCACATGAAGATAGAAGTAGGTTAGGAGTTCAAAAGGATTGCACAAATAATAAAATTAATACTTCAAATTTTCCCTGTTCGTATGACGAAAAATAAAATAAGCCTTCAGATGTAAAAATACTCTTTGTTACAGAAATACCGAAAAGTGTGAAATGTTCAATCGAAGTAGAGCATCAGGTATCATGAGAAATAAGTAAGCTAGACCCCAAGTCCTAACTTGGCACCAAAATATGGTCCACTCAAGAAGAAGTTATGTTATCCGATCATGTCCATTAAACTAGTGAATGCTATGAACCACATGGTAGCAATGAGAACGAAGCATGCAGCCATGCACAGTTCCTCAGAACCTTTATTTGTAAGATATTTACTATTCCAAAAACATAAGGGCATATTGTGATATGACCATCTAAGTTGTTCCAAAAGAAGCCAACACGAATGCGTTTTACAACTGCATGTTATAAATTAGTGGTTAAAGTGATCACTAGATCAGAATATATTGGATAAAAGATTAGCAACTGGTTTGCCATTCAGATGATTGAATTACTCCAAGGACCAAGCCATCTCCACACTAAAACAATCTGAATCCCACCACTAGTGCAGTATCAAACATCATTCATCAGCACTGGCAATACCACATGATTTGTAATTTGCATGGAACTCTCATAAACCTCACTGAAGAGATGGCTACCCACCCCATCTAGAAGACAAGAGACCAAGATGCAACAGATTTTCTTTCCAAATTGGGAATATTAAGCCAATTATATGCTGCAACTGACGAGAAACCCACATTGTATGATAGCAAATAAAATTGTCAAGGCCAGACAGGAAAGCACAATTATTCCATATAAATCATAATACCTGAGAAGGTCGAGGCTTCGGTGTTGATTGAGAGGCAATATATTGAAGAATATCAAAAGTTCTTGTTTGAACATAGTTTGCAGCTCTTTGCCAGTACAAAACTGCCATATCTCCAGCCATGATCCTCAGTTCCGCCAAATTACGATCAATGTCTGTTTCATGCTTTGAAATGTAGGGTCTAAAAAAGGAATCATAAACATATGCTGTCCCCTGAAATGATTGGAATGAATAAACAACTATGATGAAAATTGAAAGAGAATAAAAGCCCACTTCAGTCGTACACATTTCATTTGAGCTGAAACAAAAAAAACCATACCTTTGTTTTGGGGTACCACAAGTACACGTAAAATGCCAACTTCGCTTCGCTGTACATAGGAACCCTTCACAAGTAGAAAACAGGAAAGCCAATATAACAAAAGGCAAAGCTAAAAGTTTGTCAGAGTCATACCTTATCAACATCTAATTTATGTTCTTACCATGAAATAAATGTGTCACCAATCCTTTCACAAACGGTTAGTACAGCAACCAAGATCCTGAAAATAATATCTATAAGGTTTTAACTTTTAAGCACAAAGCTCTCTTATTACCAGCAACACATGATAATACCAGTATTGGCACCAAAAGCGGAGTTGCTCGATATCAGGCTTGTTCTTCTCCACTGATTTGAAGCACTCATAGGCTGGATATGCATAACCAAACACCATCCTGCACGTAATTAAGTAGTGCCATCAGCAGAGAAATCAAAAATAAATTCTCCCAACAGAAAAGATACGAGTTAACTGACATACACAAGCCCTCTGGTAAAAAAGGATCCAATCATCTTGTAACCCTGTCAGAAACAATAACCACAATCATTAAATTGCAAACTCCACAACCAAAATAGGTCTGAAAACCATGATACAAATAAAGTCAAAAAAATCAATAAATTAATGAATTAGTTTAGCAAAAATGAACTGAATCCGGCATAATGTTAAAAATCATTGGACGAACCACAGCCTGCCGAGCTACCATCAACTATGCATAAACCATTGTGACAATTAATCAAAAGTAGAGTCATTTTGAAAGTCAAAAATATTTCAATTCACCTTTTCCTCCTTTTTCTTTGTATATGCAAATATAATAAATACAATTACAAGAACTTTTAGTGCCTAAAATAAGATGATCACTGCAATTCCAAGCATACTGTCCTAAAAAGAAGAAAAGGAGAACAAGGTGCTCAAGTATTTCTTAATGTTCTTCTATTATTCAACAAACAGCATAATATACTGGTATCTATGATGATGAGCTCTAAACATCAGCAGTGCTACAAACCAAATGGACAGACAATGAAACACAATCTTCAAGTAAACCTATTCCTGTTCATCACATTAGAAAAATAGAGAAGAAACCTGGAAATGATAAACCAAAATTTACGCAGTCACCAACTATGAATAAAGAAACAGAAACTTGTCCAATTTTCTTCATCTCTACTCTAACCTCTCACTTCCACAAATAGAATCATCTAAGCAAAAAGGCATATATACTATCAAAAGGAACATATCTCGCTTTATTATTGTCCAAGCATAAAAACTGCTAATTTCTCTAAAAGTTAACAAAAACCACAAACGCATAAGAGTATGCTGTACTTCATCTTACCTAACATTAAACAATGTCTAAACAGCCTCAGCATTGAACATCAAGAGCAGAAAGAGAAAAAGTAATAAGCTTGGAGCCAGCGTGCTAGATACATTTTGAGGGACCCCTTTCTGAACAAATATAAATTTGTGACGGCATCTACAATCTTTAGCAAGAAGCGAATTGTCACTTCTATGAGAAGCAGCAAACTATAGCTATCAATGCAAAGAATTCTCAAGATGCTCTGCAATCTAACCCAGCAATCTTTGATTCCTGGGTGCCACGTCTAGAACAAGATAATAATCAAAACTGAACTTAAAAATCACAGCAAAGATATATCTCTAGGTGAAGCGTTTAAGCATCACAAACTCATACAAAAACTAACATTCATCAAAAACCTAGAAAATGGGAAATGGAGATATTAAGTCGCGATTAACATCATAGCAATCAACCGAAATTTTGATAAATAAATGCACCAGAAATAGCATCACACAATGCAACCAAGAGTTCACAGCAACCTCCAAAAGAATATCGCGATGAATGTAGGAACAAGTAAATGAAAAATTACCGTGCGTTTTACTGATTGCCGTGAACTAGATGTAACTGAAGAGAAATGGCAAAATACAATACACTGGTAACAGAGAAATCAAGTAACAGGGAAGTCCCGACGTAGGAGAAGAAGAAGAAGAAGCCGCGCCGCCGTTACGCGACGGCGAACCGTTGCGACGTTTGGTGAAGGAGAGAGAAGAACAGGAAACGATTTGCGTAGTTTGAAATTATTCTATTTTTCTCCCTCTCTTGCACACGGCTTTTGGCCTTTTAAACAAACATAATTTCCTGATTTATCTTTTTTAGATGAAATAATTAAATTGTTCAACTAAGGTGTTGTTTAGGATTGTTTACAACAATAATTTATTGGTGACACACCAGTAATAAGCATTTTTGAGCATTTGGATAAACAACTTATATCGGTGCGAAACCAGTAATAAAGAGTTTTTAAAAAAGTTAAACTCTTCTAACTTATAATGGACTGATAAGTGTTTTTGTAGACAAATCATAAGTTGTTTCAAATAAGCAATTCCAAACACCCCCTAATTACACCTAAAGATTTATATAACCCAGAATATTAATAAATTTATATTTATATAACTAGAAATACTTTTACTAAAAGTTATATACTTATCCTAAAAAATTATTATAAAAATATTGATGTTATTAATTTTAGTCCAAGGATATCAATCTGAAGGTCTATTTTTCTCATTCAACGACAGAGGCAAAGTCTTATGATAAATGATGGTATTTTGTATTTGAACAAAGTCGTTTCACTTATTCATCAAGTGCGTTACATGTCGTCCTGTCTCTTTGCCAAACTAAGTTACACGTCGATGGCGTTAAATATTAGCTATTAGAATTAAGAAATACTCATAAACTAACAAGCTACCATCATTTATCATGTAGTGTTAGTCCAATATAGTGACAGAGGCTATCATGAGAAAAATAAAAGATTTTTGCAATCAATTAATTTAAGTTTCAGTTGTTTAGCATCACAGACCGATTAAAAAACATAGAGATGTAAACTCATAAACATAATCACAATTGATTTTAACAATAACAAATCATGTTAAATGTGTGAATTGAGGCTTATAGCAACAATGACTCTATTGTGGTCTTCCTACTTAAGTTATAATCGCTATAAAGTTGTGACTGTGATCCATGTAGTAAAAATTATTCATTCAACGGTGTATCAAATATTGTAATTTAAAATAAAAGTTCTAAAGCTGAAATAACTACTCATTCCCTTACAACAATATAATCTCGTCATAAAGTTGATCAGTCCGTTAACAAAAGCCAAATGCAAGTATGCAACAAAAAGAAAACCCATTGAAATCGAAAAAAAAATTATATATATATATATATATATAATTTTTTTATTTTATCTTTTTTAATCTATAAACAATGTTATCACACTTGTTTTTATAGATTCTTGTTAAGTTTTTCTTTTTGAAAAAAAAAATATTAATGTGATAAAAAAGAATTATTGTGATTCACTTAAACTTCAAGTAATGTACTTAATAAGGTGTCTAACATCAATTAAAATACCCAATTTATAAAACTAAAATTTAATGTGACATATAATTGACAAAAGATTCATGTAAGTAGTAATGGATAACAAGCCAAGTACATTTGTGGGCCCTTTGTCAAAGCATCATTGTTGAGAGGGTCAATAAACATTCACGGTTTCTTAACCTTTGAGTTTTGTTTCTTTTTTATGGTGTCGAAATCTGAAGTGTTATTTTATTTCTGATTAATAAAAGATAATATAGAAGTATGTAATCTGAATTAATATGATTGTTTGTTTTTGTAAACTAATAAATGCTTGAATTTGTTTAAATTGTCTATTTTACCGATTAGAAAATTTTGATGTTGAATTTATATATAAGTTTATATAATTTTACATATTTATTCATCATCATTACAAAATTTATATTTAAGATATATAATTAGCATTTATTTAAACTAAAATATGTCATCAACGGTATTTAACATATTTAAATCTTATTAAAGTACAGCAATTGAGATATGTGAGAATCGATCTTGTAATAATCAATCGAAAGAAATGATCGACTAAGGTTTATCGATTGAGAAATGACTTTGCTAAAGGTTTCGAAAACAATACGAGACAAATAGAATGTTGGTTTACCTCTTACCAGATAAAAAGACAATAAAATATAAGTGTCTCTGAAAAATTGGAAAAAACAAGCAGTTTGAATGACTACCTCTTAACGAATCATACATAAAAGACTAATAAGATTTTTTTTTTTCAAAAAACAAACAAGGTCTTGGTCTTGTTGAATTGCTCAAGCCAAGAAAAAAAGTTGGAGTTTTCCACAACAAGATATAATAAGATTTTAGGTTTAAATCCAGTCTTGCTCGTTCTGCTTTAGACATCGTGGTATAATTTTTTCATTACGGTCATGAGACCTGTATCATAAAAACGTCCTAAGAGATAGCACAAACCTTTTTTTTTACAACTTTATCCGTTTCATTGAAATATGACATTTCTTTAATATTAAAAAGAATATTCAATAGAAAACATGATAGTTTTGTTATACAAAATATTTTAACATCAATGTTTTCAGTAATACTTTTATGATACTATGTTTCCAAAATCAAATGCATATATCAAATATCAGTATTTGTAAGTAGTGATGGCCAAATCGGCCCGGTCCGGTGAGGGACCGGTTATGGGACCAAAAATGGGGACCGGTTGGGGGTTTTTGGTAGTTTCGTGGGACCGGGACCCGTTTTGGGACCGGCTATGGCCCGGCCCGGCCCGAAAATTCAAATAATGTTATAAATAAATGTATAGCATTCTACTACCAAAATATATTGTACATGAAATAGCAACCTATTTTCATAAAATTTCGGGCAAAATGCATGAAATAGCAACCTACTTTCATAAAATTTCATATTATAACATTCTACTTTTGTTTTTCTTTATTACAACAATGTACTTTCAAATTATTTTTTATTAAGGCATTGTACTTTAAAAAATCTACCCATAATAGCAATGGGTAACTTGTTACCTTTTAAA
>NC_037538.1:6937995-6948911 GCF_001531365.2 Cynara cardunculus var. scolymus | reverse complement strand
CATGTAAAATATCTAAATATTAAAATTAAAAATACAGTGTTTAATAAGAACTAGTAGATGCTATAATAAAATAATTTTGAAAGTATAATGATGTAGTAAGAAAGTCACATCAATATAGTACATGTAGACAGCCTACGTGGACAATGGGGTGGCATGAAAACCTAGTATAATGGGTAAATTTAAATCAAAATGTTACCCAATGCTATAATGGGTAAATTTTTTAAAGTATAATGTCCTAATAAAAAATAGTTTGAAAGTACATTGTTGTAATAAGAAAAATTGAAAGTACAATGTTATAATAAAGATATTTATGAAAGTAGATTGCTATTTTGTGCATTTTGCCCTAAATGTATTTTCAAATAATTTTATAATGTATTTTTATAAGACAATATAATTTTAATTATATTAAAACGTATTTTTAAAGTGTATTTGAGTGACCAAATTGTAAATTTTATAATGTATTAAAAATATATATCATTAAAAGAATAAAAGAATCTTATTTTTTAATGCTGGGATCGACGGCCCATAACCGGTTATGAAGTACCTTGACTTGTCCTACCATTTTCAACCGGGACCGGTTATAAGAAAGCTTGAGACCGATTAGGCCCGATCCGAGATCCGTTTTTGGCCATTACTACTTGTAAGTTGTAACGGATGTAAATTTAAAGATGTGATATTATAGGGGCCGAAGTATTGTAATTTGTAATTGTAAATAGTAATATAATGGGCTGTAGTTATTTTGTGGTTAGGTCCAAATTGAGATAAAAGCCCAATGGGTATATATTAGAAAAAGTGGCCACCAAACCCATGTCATGTATACTTCATGCCCAACACTAAAAATGTTTTTTAAGATTTAATTTACTTAACGAGACTTTAAATTTATAGAAACATGAATTACATGTCATATGTAATTGTATCACAATAAACTAATATGACGAGTTTAACAAGTTCCATGAATGAAATTAAGCAAACCTACTAAAACATAAAAAGTAAATCGTCCAATTCACCTTTTTATACAATAAGTTTGAAAGGTGTCTTATTAGTCCTTCTATATATAGGATATATTTCAAAAGTTTCGTATAAAAAGACTAATAAGAAGATTTACATTTATGTCCTATTAGGTTGCACAATTCTGCCAACATAACTTGTTAGGCCGTCTAATTCGTGTTAAGAACTTATCGTAACACCATTTTATACGAGTACAATTTGTGATTCCATAAACTTAAAGTCATTCAATTAAGACATACGTGTATCTGAAATATGAAAATATTGCATGGAAGAAGTTATAGGTTTCTATTTTGACATGATCGTGTTGCAAACAGAGCATTACACATACCTAAAATATATGGAGTTTGAATATCACCATGACTAATAAATTATCGAACAACAACTTTGGCTTTTCACCTCTTCGATGTGGCATTAGGGTTTTAAATAAAACGGAAATTTCTGTTTACCCTTTTGGTTTTGTTTTGTTCCAAAAAGACATAAATATATGAACGATTGGTCTTTGTTATGTTTTTTTTTGTTTGTGAAGACAATACATTGACAATGACAACTCTAGTTTCATATAAAAGATGAGGGTAATAAGGGTACAAGAGGTCATTTTTCATGGCTAATTGAGGATAAGCAACCGACATTCCGAATAAGCCAATAATTTTTTCATTAAGCCACAAAATATAGCTATGTGAATAGTCCATTAAGTCAAAAGTAAACAATCCCTACTCATTAAGGTTAGTAACTAATATGACATTTATGTTTATGATTAATTACTAAGGGTTGGCCGGTTGGGTTCACGTGGGATCATATTTTTTTTCGTAAGATCTGTAATACAACTTTTTTTACACTTGAAATTTCACAGCAAAACACTGTGAAGGTAAAAATAACAAATATATGAGCCTTCATATCAAAACACTGTTTTTTGCTGTGAAGTTTCAAGTGTAAAAAAGTGGTCTTACGAAAACAGGCTGGTCTCACGTGATCCCAAGTCTAGTTGTTGATCCGATTAAACTTATTCATGATATTTTATAGGCCTTGGGTGAGATGTAAAAAGGACTATCAATATGCATGAAAAATATTCAATATTTTATTTTTATCATAAAATAACATTGAATTCGAGAAATGCTAATTATTCATATAAAATCAGTTTTTCGAGTATTAGGTAATAGGGGGTCAATAATGTATGAATAAACAAAAGTAATGTTGTAACCCTAAATATAGATATAAGTTGGACCATATCATATGGTTGGTATCGTTTCTCAAAAGGTAGAGTTTTCTTTAGTTAAATAATAAGAAATCTACTATATTTTAATATAAAAAATAAAATTTATGGATATGAGATAACCAAAAGTCCGTGAGAAATGAAAGATGAATTATAGAAAATATATCAATGTTTTCTAGGTAAGTAGTTTAGACTTTGATGCTACATCAAAAAAAAATTAGAGGAACATATTGAAATCAAACTTGTGAGACATCTATTTGTGTTAGGTGCCTTGGATATGTAACTACTCAAGATACCATCTTACCGCCTTATGTAGAAGTCCTCGATAATGCACAACATATAGCTAGCTTGATAGAACCCGTTGAGTTGGTTATTGGATTACAATTAGAGAAGAATAGCAGATATTTTATAAAAGTGTCAAATACCTTTCAAGATGGAAGTTATCCTATAGAGCACCAATTAACTTTTTTACATATTTTCTTCTCAAATCTAATTAGATATTAAATTTCTTTTTGAGTCTTACTAGATACTAAAAATTTTGTGCCCACTACAACAAAATTTGGTTTATAGAGCCTCAAAAATTTATAAGTATCCTAATAGATTGTTTTATAAGGCCATAAAATAAAGCTAAATGCATGTTTGGTTTTGCAAAATTGTTTCTTAATATCTCTGAAGTCTGATTTGTTAAGATTTTTGGGTATTAAGAGTGTTTTTTATATATATAAGAGCTTAAAAGCTCTAAATGTCCTTTGAAATTTTAAGTGGTAAACGTATCATTTAATACCTATTAATCCTAATCCACTCTTTATCAAACAGAGAATATTTTTTGGGTTGTAAGAGATTTGTTAGCAAAAACTATTTATCTTTTATACTTTTGTAAAAAAAAAACTATTTATCTTTTATATTTTTGCATTAGTTTGACTGATTCAAATTTCAGATTCCAGACGTAAAAACAAACAGTCTTATTGATCCATATTTCAGATTTCAACACCATCTTTTTATAAATCAGAAGTAAAATCAGATTTCAGCACCTCTTAAAAAACAAATACCACCTAACTATCTAAATGCTTGTAATAAGTTTATAGGACACCTTCCTCTTTATAAATCAGAAATGAAATCAGACTTTAGATTTCAGTACTTCTTAAAAAAAAACACCACCTAACTATCTAAAGGCGTTGTAATAAGTTTATAAGACACTTTTGAGCGTCTTAACAAATTTTTTACAACACTTTTAATATAAAGCGTCACATTACCTATTTTATTGGGCGCCTTTGAGAACCCATCATTTTATAGGACACTTGTTTTTATATGACACTTCTTCAAATAGTAACATATAAAATAGCTAATACAATGTTTTTCTATATAAATGTCGTAAAAAACTTTTTACAATGCAAGAAAACGTTCTGATTCTATAAACTTATTATAACTTGTTCAGATGAGATGGTTTAATTTAAAAGTCCTACATATTAAGGCTTATAAAACGGTTTAGAAATTTTTGATGTCTAATTTTGTTGTAACAACCTCTTTTATTTACTAATTTTTTAAACTGCTACTATATACTAAAAAACTTGGACTGTATTTTTTATGGACCTTGAACATACGCCAGATTAACCCAACCCATACTGAAGTGAAACATATTTAGGGTTTATTTTAATCAAATTCAAAAAAAAAACACCAACCACAAAGGTGGTGCCTGATTGGTTTGAGCTTGGCTCCAAAGGTCAAAAGTACCAGGAGGTCCCAGATTCAAATCCAAGGAGAAATAAAAATCCCCTTGTGGTCACGGAGGTTCAAATGCGGTGACTCTGAGCTATCTGCAAAGCAGGTGGTTGCCTTGGGATTAGTCTGCTCGCATATCGGGTTGGATATCCAGGTTAATAAAAAAAAACACCGACATAAGAGTACATAATTATTGGTACTCACTTTTATCCACATTCATGCACCATGTTCAACATAGTGTACCAACGTTTATTACTCTCCCCTTAAAAAGGATGCATTAGTACTATTAATTAAAGTTGTTTTAAAAAATTAATCTTTTTCTTTTATCTTAATTTGCACCCAAGCCCCATTACTGATATAATCTCTTGAAAATTCCGAGCATCCACTAAGTATTTCAAAATCCTACGTTTGTAGGATTCCAATTAAATTCTAAGAGGGTGTTTGGTTTATGGAATTTAGTAGAATTGGAAGGAATTGGAATGTCCAAACCTTTGACCAAATTCCAAATCCCATGTTTGGTTCACATAATAGATGTGAGGGAATCCTTCCAATTCCAACCAATTCCCTAATTCATTGATTTCACAATTCCACCACATATACCACGGATTTCAAATTCCAATCCGATAAATTCCTTAGCCCTCATCCATTCATCGACGTTGTATCTCGATTTGCTCTGTTCTGCTATGCTCGATCTCCTTTGCTCGATCTCGTTTAAAACTAAGAATGACAACAGGCCAGGTTCGGGCCGGTTATTGATATCCCCGTCCCAGAAACCGATAACTAAACCCGTCCCCATGACCGCCCTGATCCCCGTTGGGGATCTTATCAGGTCTCGCGGTTTCCCCGATCCCCGTTGGGGAACTCGTTAAGGTAAAAATCCTTTTTTTCCTGTTCACCGTTGGTTGTAACCGAACCCGAAATCGAAACCCGAAACAAATCTAAAAATCCCCGTTAAAATCCCCGAATTTAATATTATATATATATATATATGTATACGCATATAAATTAAAATTAATATACATAAACATATCAGGCCGGGCCGATGATCACCGTCCCCGCCCCCGTCCTAGTTAAAATCCCCGAATTTGTCCCCGATCTCCGCCCCGTCCCCGATAAGATGTCCCCGAACCCAGCCCGAAAGTTTCGGTTTCAGTTTTTTTTCCTGTAATTTTCTCGTTGAATTCCGTGAACGAAACAAAAAAATTCCAATTCGGTTAAGAATTTCATTCCAATTCCATCCAACCAAACGCAATCAAAAGACATGGTCAAATTCCATCGAATTCTATTATATTCTCTCAAAGTCAAATTCATTTGATGAATTCCAATTCTATTGAATTCCATTCTACGAACCAAACGCCCCCTAAGTTTCCATTTGGTTTGTAGGATTGTTTTTAAGGGATTTGGTCCGCTAAGTATTTCAAAATCCTATGTTTGTAGAATTCCTAGTGTGTTGGTTTGTAGGATTTGAAATGTAATTGAATTTCATTATTTTTAAATAATTTATAAAAAAATTGTAAATAATTATAAAAATAATTAAATTACAGTTTTATTAATCGTTTATTACAAAACAAACGTTTTTAACATTTTTGGAACCTTATTGCATACAATCCTACTAAATCCCGTGAATCTCGAGCACCCCCTGAGGATTTCAAAATCCTATTATAGGATTTCAATTAAATTCCAGGATTTCAAATCCGAACAATCCAACAAACCAAAAATGAGATTGAAATGGATTTGAAATCCAAATCCTTCCTAATCCATTTCATTCCTGCAAATTAAACGAGACTTTAGAGTTGTTAACAATAATATTTTTCATCCATACAGTTTCAAAATTACGAGATGGTTATCACGGTTTGTAAAAATGTTTGGGTTTATGTTTCCCTCTAATGGCCGTAAAAAATTCCATTAAATGAGAGACATTTTCTTTCTTTTATCAATTTTTTTTATTTTTTACCAATAAAAATCATAGCAACCAAAATCATAAAATTGATTTTGATTGAATAAAAGACAAAATAAATGATAAAAGAACAAAAATGTCCCTTATTTAACGAAAATTTTAGCTACCGTTATAGAAAACGATAAATCCAGATGTTTTTACAAACCATGATAACAGGAAAGAAAAACCCACCGGGACTAAATTTGTAGTTAACTCTTAATTCTATATATTTAACATATTTTTACATTTGTAGAATTAAAAATACATGTTTTATTCATGATAGAAAAGCGTGTTGACTAATTGGTTAAATCATCTCGCTTAAAAGTGCGATGAAATTATCTGAATCTCCTTTATTAAAAGTGTAGGGAAATTAGCCAAATTTCATCTATTTAATTTTTTTTTTACAATTTCTATAAGTTCTTTGTATTTTTTTTAGTACGTACATTTTGAAATATTACATTGTATTTTCACACAATACACATCTTATAACAAATTTAAGTTTATAGGATGTCATCAATTTTTAAGCGTACTAAAAGACTACTTTATAAAACTTGATTTATATGGCCAAAAAATAAAACGTTTTATCTAAAGACGTTGTAATAAATTTATAAAACATTTTATGGTGTCTTAACAAGTTTGTTAGGACACTTTTAATATAAAACGTCACATTAGCAATTTTATAGGATACTTTCTTAGTGTCCAATATTATTGATAATGTGACACTTTATATTAAAATTGTTCTGAAAAACTTGTTAAGAAACCCATCAACGTACTATAAACTTATTACAACGCCTTTAAATATAACGCTTTATTTTTTGATATTATAAATTTAGTGTTATAAAACGGTCATTAACATGATTTTGCTGTAGTGATGCTTATTACTGTGAACAACTTTCACATACTTGTGATCGTGAAGAAAAAATTTCAGACTTCTCAAATTATATGGACATAAGTGTGGACGATCTAATGCTTTCTTGTAGTGCTAACCCAAGCTTGACATGGAAAAGACGGGTCACAATATCAAAGAAACGGCTTGGTACATGGTACACATAAAAACCCGACCTATCCGCATAATTAACACAACTGAAAATAACCTAAGCTGAAGTCATTCGACGCTTAATTGAGTTGTAAAATCTTATATCTTACGTACTGGGTTAGAATTGAGCTAGACCCATTTGAATCCAACCCAACTTGATGAACCAAATACCTTTCTTATATGTTATATGCATATCTTGCTAGACATTTTAATGTTGTCTTTGATTTACATCCCTGTGGCTAGATTTGTTCATCGGTTGACATTCATTAGATGTGAACGGAACCGAACCGAACCGAACCGATCCAATCATCCATTGGATATTGGATTCGAAAAACATGCCATGGGTAGTTCAAAATCTGTTAATAATTGTAAACTAAGTACTAAAGATTAGAATTGAATGACACGGTGATTCATTTGCAACAAAAAAAAGGCGTTCTTTTTTCCAAAGCTTACAAGCATGTTTCAATTTAGTTTTTTTGGCATATTATTATAAAACAATATCAATATATTATACTTATACTTTCAATATCTTCATCTATTTCAAATTTTTTAGCATTTTTATTAAATTTTATAGGACACTTATTAGCATAATGTCATATCTCTTTGTAATAATAACATCGTATAAAATTAGTTATTTGTGTCAAATAATTTGATCCGCTTTATTTGTTTGACGTGGAACAACATATGAAACTAATTGAAAGCTTATCAAGAACTTAACCATCACATCCCACCACCTTTCAAAACTCTATTGCTTTATGAAAACAAAGAATCCTTCATTCAAATCATAAAATGTTGAGGATATCAGTATATGTATATATTTTTTAGGAGAAAAGAAATAATAAATTTCTTGGAAATAATTGAATTCACGTCTACAAGCTATTGACATTTGACATATTGTTTAATTAGGAGGGGAACTGTTGTGGTTGGACGGTGGTAAGATCGCGTGGAGCTGAGTTTACATGTGTAGCCACTATAAACCTCAATCTAACGCTTGTTAAGGAAGTCAACGTGCAATCTCCGACTTTGCAGAATAACCCAATTGTTGCTCCATTTCCCAACTCAACTTGGATGCCATTCCGTTGTTATCAGGTACGTACTCCTTCACCCATAAACTTAACATCAGTTTTTTTGCCCCCATCATCAATTATATTAAACAAAAGTATTAATTATTTGAATCATTTTAAGTTGCTTCTGAATACTGTTAACATATAAATGCAAATTTGATACTGATTTGAATAAGAGAAAATTAGTAGAAATAAGGTCTAAGTTACATATAGAGAATCATTTTTTATAACAACTTCATAATTTTACTTGCTTAGCCAAAAGAGTATATATAATTAAATTAACCAATGAAAGGAGGTTAAGTGTTACCTCAAGCTTGGAGATTAGCTCATGGGCATCTGGGGCAGACACGATAATGTGACGAGCAACGGGAGTGATGAAGCCTTCATCAACAGCCGTGTCTATGAAAGACAACAACGAGTTGTAGTATCCATCCACATTCAACAATCCTACCTACATCCAGATATCTTATTATTTTATATGTTGTTTTTTTTAAACAAAATTAAAGGTTATTCTTATTTTTGTAGTCAATGTATTTAGGTTTCCATGAATATAGGAAGTAGGTGCAATTTATTTTAAATATAAATCCTACAAAATATTATTGGAATAAATTAATGAGTCCCTTGTGGATTTCGAGTACCAAACCAACAATCCTCAATCGTAACTTGGATATGCAGAAAATATGGTGGGGTCAGCATGAACCCAATAAAAATAATCAGTTTTAGAGTTAAATATCATATTTCTATTAAATGAAAAATAATATTTTGATGATATTAATTACCGGTTTTTCATGAATTCCAAGTTGTGCCCACGTAATAACTTCAAGAAGCTCTTCAAGTGTGCCATACCCGCCTATAAACACCGTATTTATAAATAAAAGTTATAATTAAAAAAAAAAAACAATCAGAAAAGAAGAAAAAGAAACTGTTTATAGATGTTATGTGTACCAGGTAAGGCTATAAATGCATCAGCTTGACGAGCCATTTCGGCTTTCCTTTGGTGCATATCCGACACTGGCCTTACTTCTCCGATGGTCTCTCCGGTGATCTGAACGTTTTGAATATTAGTTTTCATTCGGAAAATTAAATAAAAAGATAAAAAAAAAAACAAAAAACAAATAAAACATACTTCTTTGGGCATAAGGGAAAAAGGTATAACCCTGCAAAAGAAAGCCAACATATATCTGTTAGAAAAATCAAATGGTCTTCAATGTACAACTATTTATGCATAAAATACAAGTAAGTTTATTTTATGTTAATTATTAGAAAATAATGAGTTATTAAATTAAAATTGGATATTTTAATTTATATACCCCATGACATGGCGACCACCATCGTAAACAGCTTGGGAGACTAGACCCATCAGGCCGATGCTTCCTCCTCCGTAGACCAAGTCGATGTTCCTTTCAACCTGCACCCACATTCCAATTATTATTTTTATTCTATATGTCTATTTTTCAATTATTTTAAATATAATTTATTTACATCAATAATATTGATCTTTTAATTTAAAAATACATTTTAAATGCGTCTCAGAATCTTTAGAAGCATAATTAAATAAATATGGTTTTTTATTATATTTAATACCCACCATCTAGCACTTCTATTTGACTAATTATTACATTGAGAATAATAACAATAATAACGATACACTTTCCATATAATTAATTACATATTTAACAAACGCATGCAATTCGTGGATTCAACCCAAAATTCCCTCAATTAAATAAAAAAAAGTCGTGATCGTTTACATTTATTTTATAATCATTCAATTCAAATTTAAATGTCTAACTTTAACATTTAATTTATAATATATTAATTAAAACTGGACAGGAACAAAAAGACTGATAACACAAAACGACCAAACGAAACCAACCTGCCATCTATAAGGCATAGAAAGGAGGGAGGTCGTTACCGAAATCCAACAAAAATCAACGCCACCGGACACCCAACAAGACCAAAACGACAAACAAAAAACCCATTTAAATTAATAAACTGATTCATCATTATTAATAATTTAAAATATTTTTTTAAATAAAGAACAAATAAGGAAATATATATAATGTCCAAATAATTAGGAATTTTCCAATGTTTTAAAAGGACGAGCAACACAAAATTCACTTGGTTATCTTACAAAAATTAAAACCGTAAATAAATGAACTATAATAAATATCATAAATTTATTTGTGACAATATCAATCAGGTAATGTGTTAATTATCTAATGAAATCACTCGGAAGATATGTTGCAAAATTTATTAACAAAATGATCTATTGACCTATAACTTGCATTACAGAATTAGCTTCGAAAAATTAATATGTGTCATTTGTTACTTTTTTTTTTCCAAAAAATTCATAATTTAGTAATTAAAAGACACCCTTTTTACTTCAATATGATGCAAGATTGAAGTCATTTGTATGATTTCATATTGTTTTTAGAAGAATTCTATGGAAAATAATTCTCATCTGTCTTTTCAATAGAAAATCGTTTGTCATTAGAATTGTACATAAATATAGGTTCCGGGTTTATGAGAGGAAGATGAAAATTATAATTGATCGATATATAATCCATCCAATTAACCATCGTTTATAGATTAAATGTGAGACAAAATGGCAGTAAAAACGTGGTCCGTTAGAAATTTAGTCATTCAGAGATCAGAAAGGAGAGATCGGGAGAAAGTATAATACCAATTGGTTGCCGAGTTGGATGGCAGCATGGCGATAGTTGGGGTTCTTGCCGGGGCTGCTGCCACAAAAGACGCAAATACGCTTAAATCTTGATGATTTCACCAGGGTCTCTCCGCCAGCTTGAGTGTTGCTTCCCATATTTCTACAGTTTTACCTCTTCTTCTTTTTTTCCTAAGTTATGAGGTTTTTGTATAGAAGGAGAGAGTTTGTTTCTTGGGGTATACTTGAAAGTGAAAGTGAAGGTGAAGATGAGAGTGGGG
>NC_037538.1:6927904-6937955 GCF_001531365.2 Cynara cardunculus var. scolymus | reverse complement strand
GATTCAGAGTTGTGGGTGGAATATAGAGATAGATGCATTGAACGCTTTGCTATACTATATGTATATATAAGCACATGTGCTCATGCATACGTACACACACACACATATATATATATATATATATATAGGTGAGTAATTAATTCTTTACATCTGTACAATCAATACAACTCAATCTCAATCATCCATTTAATTTGATGAATATGTGATTGCATAAAATTTTTGATTGTTTCTGATATAAAGTATTGATCATAATTAATTAACTTTAGTTATCTTTCATAAATATTCAAATCATAATAAATTAACTCTCATCAATTCCATAAATATCACAATTGATTGAGTTACATTGGTTGTACAAATGGATATGATTGCATTTGAAATATACTCTATATAGTGTATGTGTGTGTATATATATATATATGTATATATATAGAGTTCATTCAAAGGAAAACTGATTAGTTTGTGGTAATTGTGAAATCAAATGTGAACCACTCAGTTGAGATATTTAAGAATATTTTTTAAATAAGCTAAAAGGGTAATAAGTAATTCTATTTTTGACAACTAATCAAAATATTTAAGTAATTTTTTAGAATGAAATATTTAATTAAAATTAGTTACCTAATATATCAATTATTTAATATATATATATATATATATATATATATATATATATTGTATTTTAAAGACTTTTGTGAATCAAAGTGTATCTTTGTTTTATGAAATGTATCATAGTGTGCATTTTCGTTATTTTCATTGTTTTACAAAAGGGTATCACATTGTGCATCTTATATGTATCACAGTGAATACTGTTTGTGGGTATCACAATGTGTATCTTGTGTTCACATACGGTTCATCGGAATAAGGTTCACCGAATAAGATTCGCTGGAGTAAAGAAAGATGAGAGATGATATTTATAAAATTCCTAAAATGCCCTTAGTTAATATTTTAAGTTAAAATTACCAAAATCATTAATTTCCTAATTTAACATTTGATTTATAGTTAAGATTGGATCTCACGGTTATCACAAACAAAACAGTTCTCATTTGATTAGGCCTCTATATATATACATTTACACGTACACAATTATATTATGGAGAGCTAATGGGTACGATCCTTCCTTCAAATTTATAGTTAACATAAATGTCTAAAATTTCAGTACAAAAGAATTTAAAAAATCACTCCAAAAATAAAAATTATAGAGTTCTTTCCCTTTAAATCATGTTTCTAGTTTCTCTTTTACTTGTGAAAATATTTGAAATCCTAGTAGATTTCATTTCAGAAAAGTTATAAAGAAAAAGTGAAGGTTTCCACATGTGCATATATATATATATATATATATATATATATATATATATATATATATATGTATAGAGGAGTGATCAAATAAAAACAGTCCTCATTTGTGTAAACCGTGCAAACCACCTTCATTCGTCGATTTCATTTTTTAATCTTATGAAAATTTTTCATGAAATTGTTTAATCTTGTGAAATTGTTTCATATAATACTTTTTTTTGATGAAGTTGTTTCATATATGGTTATGAAATTGTTTCATATAATACTTAATGAAACTGTTTCATGTATTTTTCTAAAATTAATGAAACTATTTCATGTATTTCTCTAAAATTAAAATAATGAAGATGATAATATCCATGATTAACACCCTTCACAATAAAAATGGTTAATCAACCTCTCATAATTACAAAAAAATGAACACAATGAAAATTTATGATTGGTTGAATGAGGTTTTCACAGTTTTTACAAATTGAGTGATTTTTATTTGAACGCTCCTATATCTATCTATATATATATATATATATATATATATATATATATATATATATATATATATAAAGAAGAAATGATTCAAGTATAACTGATGTAAAAGTTAGATTCATACATATACAAATACATAATACAACATTGAGTTAGAATGATATATGATTCGTTTTCTCCATTATCTCATTAAAATGAAGAATCATTGTTTTGGACCCAATTGGTCGGATTTTTTATGTCGAAGAAATAATTAAACAATTTTATAGATAATTCATGATGTCAATTATGGTAATTTGTCTAGGTTAGAATAAATATACCTAGGCATGTAGGTCAACAAGTTGGACCATGTCGTTTGATGATTCCATTTGATTTGATTTATCATATAAACTGTATCGTTATCTATGATTAATTAGCCATCCGGGTGTTGCTTGGGTGGGAGGGAGTTTTCCTGATGAAGGTGAGGTCTCGAGTTCGAGCCTCACCTGAGGGTTTCTTCCTTGGGGATTTGGTGAAAGCAGCCCTACCGAATTAATTAGGGGGGTGTAGTGGAGTGGGTTCGATCCGGGGTCCCGATAATGTCAACCGTGATCAAACCTTGTGCCTCTACCGCTGAGACGAAGCCGTTCAAAAAAAATCTATGATTAATTCATCTAACAAAATCATTATCATCCATTTTCATAAGTCACTTTAATTTTGTCAACTAAACTATGGATTAAATTTTCAAAAACATTTTTGAATACGAAACCATGTATTTATACGGCATAACTACATATATATGTGTGTGTTTGTACTGCATTAAATGGTTAAATTATTGAAGCAAATAATTCTCTTGATCTGTCGGGATAATTAAATGAACAAATAGATTAGATCTAGATCATGGTTTGCCCAATTGATCAACCATCCTCTAGGCAATATATAATCTCTAGTCAACTTGTATTTTTTCTGTCTTATGAAAATTGTGATATTTTATTAGACAGATTTGAACAATTTGTGTTAATCATCTAATACTGATTAAAATAAAATAATTATACGTGTTTATCAATTTTATTTACACTTTATATTGATAACAATGAACAAACAAATAATTTTAGTTTCGATGCTCATCAAAGGTTGGAGTGTTCAAGAAATATTATAAATAATCAATTATTCGATAAAAGGACCAAGTTTGCTATAGTATATTGGTCATTTGTATAAACTAGTTCATAGTAGGTTATACATTCTTACACACGATCAAATCGGTGTACCTTCAATCAAGGATGAAGTCTAATTAACCTGATAAAATTTGATCATAACAATCCATAGATCATTCAATCCAATATTTGAAACATTAATTGGTTTCAACCTTTATAATCATGTGTTGAAAAATTTGTCCCAATTAGTCACTACGATAACATTAGGGGAAATTGATAAAAATAATTAATTCATCCAACTTTTTTCACTTATAGCAATCTTAGGACTCAATTACACTAAATAGCCAATCCTGAGGCAGAAAGTTTACGCCTATACGTAAGGATTGAATTTCGACAAATAAATTAAAAATAAAAACATGGAAAATGGAATCTTTATGTAGAAAGTGGTTTTCTGCATAAGGATTTCATTTTCCGTGTAAGGATTCTTATTTTTCTTAATGAAAGTTAATCCTTACGTATATGTGTAAACCTTTTGTATAAGTGTAACAATCTAAATAAGCTGATAAACATAATAATGGAATCTATGCAAAATATACCACATTAAAGGTACAAACATGGTCCCAAACCAAGCTATTACACAAGGTTCAAAGTAAACTACCACATAATTCATTAACATGATTATTAAACAAACAGAAGCATATAGGGAGTATTCTTTCCGACTTGACTATCTTCACATCTAAGAAAAATCCAAATTAGTGAACTTCACAATATTCCCTTCTTCACTCCTTCTAAACGAAGTTGTTCTGAAAACATAATTTTAAAATAAAATGAGGGTTAGACCATGCAGTCTAATGAGTTTTCTTGTTAGTGAAAGAATTGTATAAAAATATCATCTTTAATATAGAAAAATATGTTTGTTTGTTTGTTTGAAAAACCTCTTCTGACCTTTTTTTTTCCCGAGACTTTCTACACCAAAATGTTCTCATAACAATGTAGGATCGCAAGAATACATCCCACAAGGTAACTATCCACAACAATCACTTTATAAAAATAAATAGTCTGACTAAATTGCAATCAATATCGACAATGAAACCACACGAAACACATTCATGGGGCATTAGTATCATCTCTGTGTGGAGTGGACTATTACAGTCTCACAAGCACAACTGCTCCTGTTGTGTTAGCTCCCTAACCCATAAAACCAACAAGTCTCAATGATTCCATTACTCATCACATATCACATATCGTATAATCATGTTTGATAATTTTAAATTACAATGATAAACTATAGCATTGGCATATCAGTAAATTGCTATAAATATGCATTTTGTTTGAAAAGGGTACAAAAAAACTCACTTGTAACACCCTGAATTTTATTAATCTGAATGATGCGTGGGTTGGTGTGCGAGTCGTATATCCGAGCGGGTTTACGCGTGAGTTTAGCCGTGCATAAACCCGCATTAAGGTTTGTTTTGGGGTGCGAGCGACTTTTCACGTGGATTTTGCCACACATAAATCTGCATTCCTGTGCAGATTAGTTTTAAAGCCGACTTTGATCTAGGATTTCTCATATTCTCACCTCAACACTTCTCCTCCACCATTTTCTCTCTAGTTTGAGTTCTTAGGAAGCTTGAGGTCCGATCTTTGGGTCTTGAATGAGCATTTCTTGGTGATTTCAAGTGTGTTTTGATTGAAAGGTAAACTCCTCACTTCTTATCTTTAAGAGTTAGGGTGTTGGGTCATTTCCATCCTCAACCATTGCCTTCTTGTGGTGTTTTGGGGTAAGACCGAAAGTAGGAAAGAAGTTTTTTGGAGCTTCACATCTTTGATTTGGGAGTCTAGCTTGAAGATCTCAAGTCTTCACCAAAGAAAGCCGAAGATTTGAAATAAAATCTAGATTTAGTAAAAATCTAGCAAGGTGAGTTCACGTTACTTTGCGGAAACTTTATACATGCCAAAAATGTGTATTTTGAAGTCTTAAAGCTCTTTACTTGAAATTTATCAAATGTGTTGTTTAGTTGATAGGTTTTGCATAAATGCTCACATTTGGGGTTTTTTGAACACTTTGGTAAATAAATCTTGAGATTGTGTTATTTTGACGATGTATTTCATGGATGTAAATTTTTGATGTTAAAACACTCTTATTATTTTTGGGTTTATAAATTATTTGGAAAATACAATAAAAGTATTTTGGGGGATATAAATAGTATGATTTTGTTTGGAGAATGCCCGTGATGAGATTTTGAGTTAATTATATTTTTGAAGCATGTGTTTGCAAAACCGTTGGTTTTAATGCTTACAATGACTTATGTTGAAGAATCATTTGTGTTGTTGACCTAAGCTCCAAGGTCAAAACCTCACAAATACAAATTCTAAGATCAAGGTTGGAAACAAATAAACTATTGAGATGAAATTCTACGACCTAACATGTTTTAACAACGTAATAAGATACAAAGAAACGTGATACAACATTTCAAATGTGTCTTGTAAAAATGTTAATAGGTCAATTAGCTTTTTGCGCTTTTAAGTTGTCCAACTTCATATATGAAACTATTAAGTCGCACAACTTCATCATAACAACTTTTTCAAATAAGACACGATTTTATGGTTCTATAAACTTAAGTTCTCATTAAATACTTATTAACACTTGTAGGGGGTCATACAAACCCATTTTGTTGTAATGATTAGTAATATGACACCATTTACAACATCAATGACAACAAATTATTACAACATAATTAGATTTATAGATCATCTAGATTGTCTAAGTATCACTATAATATACTTAATAGAACTTAGGTTTATAGGGGAAAAAATATAAAGCGTCACAATAGGTTTATAGGACGTTTTTAGGTGTTTTAACAAGTTGTTAAGACAATTTTAGAATAAAGTGTCATATTAGCTATTTTATATGACACTTTTGAGAAATGTCATATAAACCCATTTTTTACAGGATACTTGTGTTTATAGAACACTTTTTTAAATAATGTCGTATAAAATAGTTAATACGACACTTTAACATTCTAAAAAACTTGTTAAAATGGCAAAAAATCGTCTTATAAATTTTTTTTGTAACATTTTTAGGATGTCTTTTGGTTTGATCCTAAACTTAAGTCCTATAAATTATTTTTTATAACGTTTTTATAATTTAGATATTCTATAAAATCAATTTTTGTTGTAAAATACAATTATATATTAAAATGCTATGCATATGGATAGTTTGGTCAGTGTAAATGAAGTTTGCTTTATCGTAAATGAATTGAAATTACGGCATTTTTCCTTCACTAGTTGCATTTAGTTTAGAATGTGAAAACAAGTGATAAATTTTTTATGTTTAAATTGTGGTTTGGTATATTAAATTCATGGGGTTGATAAAATCATCGTATAAAATTGAGTTTATAAAATGTTATTAATTTCAAAACATTTTATTAGATTTTTTTATAGGATTCGATTTATATGACTAACAAATAAATGGTCTGTTATTATCTAAAAACGTTGTAATAAGTTTCTATAATGCTTCTGAGCGTCTTAACAAGCCTTATGAACATTTATACAAAACGTCCCATTAATTATTTTATAGGGGGAAAATTGCACCAAAATGGAACCAACTTTCACCTAATTCTTATTTTGGGGAACCAACTTTCAAAATCGTCATTTTGGGAACCAACTTGCACCTGATTCCTATTTTGGGGAACCAACTTGCACCTGATTCTTATTTTGGGGAACCAACTTTCAAAATCGTCATTTTAGGGAATCAACTTGCACCTGATTCATATTTTTGGGTACCAACTTGCAAAATAATTATAGAAAAATAACTAAAATTCGTTTTTTTTTAAATAAATGCAATAAAATCTATTTTTTTTCATTTCAAATCTCTTTTTTTTTAGTTCAGATATCAAATTGAACATTTTAAAAAATATCCAAATTACCACAATAAAAATTGTTTTTTACTAATGCAAAAAAATCAATTTAATAGAAAAAAATTAATTGATGCAATTGGTTAGATATAAAAATCTTGAATGTGATATTTAATATTTATTTTTTATTGCATCAATTAATTTTTTTTCTATTAAATTGATTTTTTTTGCATTAGTAAAAAACATTCTTTATTGTGGTAATTTGGATTTTTTTTTAAAAATGTTCAATTTGATATCTAAATTAAAAGAAACGAGATTTAAAATGAAAAATAGATTTTTTATTGCATTAATTTTTGGAAAAAAACGAATTTTAGTTATTTTTCTATAATTATTTTGCAAGTTGGTTCCCAAAATAGGAATCAGGTGCAAGTTGGTTCTCCAAAATGACGATTTTGAAAGTTAGTTCCCCAAAATAGGAATCAGGTGCAAGTTGGTTCYCCAAAATGACGATTTTGAAAGTTAGTTCCCCAAAATARGAATCAGGTGCAAGTTGATTCCCTAAAATGATGATTTTGAAAGTTAGTTCCCCAAAATATGAATCAATTGCAAGTTGGTTCTCCAAAATGACGATTTTGAAAGTTAATTCCCACAAAATAAGAATTAGGTAAAAGTTGGTTTCATTTTGGTGCAATTTTCCCTTTTATATGACACATTTGAAAAAATGTCCTATAAACCCATTTTTTTTATAAAACACTTGTTTTTATAAATTTTCTTAAATATTATCTTATAAAATAGCTAATAAAACGCTTTGTATTAAAAACATCGTATAAAACTTGTTAAGACACCCATAAGTATCCTATAAACTTTTTAAAACGCTTTTAGATAAGTATCCTATATTAGTGGTTGGCTTGGTTGAGGGTGATGGCCTTGCCGAAGCTCTCTTTTTTGCCCTTCCTTTTGCCTTCCAAAAAAAAAAGATAAGATTTTTTTTATTTTATTTTTTTGGTTCTAATAATTGAGTCATATGAAGCACTCTAATAAAACGCATTGAAATTCATTGACGTTTTATAAACTCAATTTTATTATGTTAACTTTATATTTGATATACTTGTACTTTTAAATTAAATGTTTGATCTTATATTTAATCATTCATGTGATTCATTCAGTTTTATTTTTCAATTAATTTAAATTTTTTTTAATATTTTAAAGGACAATTAACCAAACAACATAATCAAACATTTATATTTATTTACTCTTTCAAACAATCGAATTGAGACATTTGTACGTATTTGTAGACTTTAGATGCCTCTTATTAGTTTTTTGGATTTCAATTTTCAGCACCTAAATAAATAAAACACATAAATGACAGAGTTCTAATAAAACAAATAATTTTTGAAAAAAAAGAGTTAAAAACGAAAAAGGTAAAAAAAGATCTGAACCCTTAATCACTTATTAATTTCAAACTCACTTATGAATCAGGTTTAATCCGGTATATTTCAATACATCTCATTCTAATATACATCAGAGGGTGGAGATCCCTAACTCTCCTCTCAATGGAACCCGATCCTCTCTAACAAAAATTGAAAATGAATTACTTAAGATATTCGTCGGTAACCCTTTGATAATAACCGACGATCATTTAAATAATTCATTTTTTCCTTAAGATTATTGGTAATCGGTTGGTAACATTTTGAATGATTGATGAATCACCAACCGCCTATTGCATCATTGAAAAATCAAGTGAAAGTTATATATTATTCGGTGATCCATCAATAATCCGCCAGTAAACTATGGTTGGTAACAATCACCTCTCTAATGACGTTTATCATCAATATATATTTCAAATATTGAGTCGAATCAATACTTTTACAACATAAAAGGTTATGGGAGGGAACTACCCCTCGTCATTTTCACATGATTTTTTTGTTTCAATTCGTAATTCAAACCAAAAATGCGAAAACGATGATGTAGTCAAACGTTGGTACTTGGTAGTGAGTGTAGGCCTATGAGAAATTAAACACACAACCACGTATTGAAAGTATTTTGTGTAGGCCATGGGGTTAGATGGCGATAAGCCGATAATGTTATACCAAGTGAAACCAAATGCAACTCTACAGTAAAATCAAGTAGTAAAGTTAGGATTATTCTTAGTTAAAGTTGTTGTAATTGTTTTTTTTAAGGTTTCCGTCTAAGTTTGTGTGCTCAATGAAATATGATTTAAGACTCCAAAAGAAACAAAGGGGATTCACTATAACCACAAATTAAGGGGGACGAGTTCATGTAAATTTTATAAAACTAAACTGTATCTTGTTTTATAGAATAAAGTTATGCAATACATGTGGCTTTATTAAATAAAGTTATGTGATTTGATAGGTTTATATTATATATATATATATATATATATATATATATATATATATATATATCCTTATAGTCAAATGTTGTTGAAAAAATAGCTTTTATAGTGATGTGTCTTTTTAATGTAAATAGTTAAATAATATAGGTGTTTTTGTCCTGTTAAATGTTTATAAAGAAATGATTATATACCAAATGACAAGCAAGCTTATGGTAAAAAAATATATCTTTTCCACGTTCTATGGCATAGCTTTATAAAAATGATTCACAATAATAAATTGGTGTGTTATTTAAAACATAAATTAATAAAAGATTTGGGAATTCATTTCAATATTAAATTGGATTTTAAAAGAAGGTGATTTTTTTCGGTTGTAAAACAAATAGATTTTAGGGGATAAATTGAATTTATTCTAACATAGTTCTTTTATTGTCATATCACTAAATTGATTTTATGATTATGAAAATACAATTTGAGAAAAATGAAGAAGCCTTATTAAGATATGTACCTTCATGGTTATATCGAAAAGAAATGGTGGATGTGACCTGTTATCACAATTAAATGATTGAAAGACTAATTTTATAGGATAGAAATGAACAAACGAATATGAAATAAAACACTCATGAGTTCTACATATCGTTATTACAGATCATGAGTAAATAAAAATTCAATGAATTCACTACAACTTAAGTTTATCAATATAATATATAATTTAGGCGACGGGCATCAATGTACAAATAAATAAATAAAATGAGAAAATTAAGCGTAAAAATCTAGTACAGTGCATATAGTTTTTAATACGTTTGTGTTAGTTAATGCTATTTGATTTTGATGCAAAAATGTGATGTGAAGAGTTGTATAGAGTTTGGATATGCAAATGAAAACTAAAAGAAAAATCGTATATATGTTTTAACAATGATTATAGTATCGATATATATATA
>NC_037538.1:6881847-6927849 GCF_001531365.2 Cynara cardunculus var. scolymus | reverse complement strand
TATATATATATATATATATATATATATATATATTACAAGACTAAAATAGGCATGAATAACCATGAGGGATTACACTGGCAATAAGGCTTGTGTGAGCTCCTTCCAAATGTTACCGATCCGACTACCTTCACATCTATTAGAGATTTTCCCGACTGTTCTCAGAAACCCCATAAGATTAGTCGATGTTCATGTAAGCTGGTATATATATCTACAATTAAAAAGAAAAAGAAAAAGTAGATATAGGTTATTGTAAATGATACCTCATTTGATTGGTCTTAAATATGCACATGCACCATTTAATCTATATTGGATTTTATGGCCCATTTGAAAGAAGGCCTAAAAGGCCCATTGAAATAAGGAGGGAAGCCTTTTGGATCTTGGCAAAATCAGTCCTTAGAGTTGGGAGAGGCTGAAAGGGGTTTCATATGTATCTCCACAAATCTAATTGTGAAAGAAACTTTATTTTGAAATCCAAAGTTTCTGATTTTATTCTTTAGCCACTAAATACAAAACATTTTGTCAAAGGGTTAAGTAACAAGTTATTGATTTCGCAATCATGCCCCAAAACTACAAACTTTTGACACTTAAGTTTTTGAAGTTACATTTTTGACCCAAAACAAAGTTATTTTTATCAAAAATACCCTCCAATATTTGTAAAGTAACATTTTTACCTCAAGTGGGAATATGGAATATGCCATTGCCTACACAAAAGTCAAAGAAACCAGGATCAATGAGATTATGATCTCTTAAGTCGTTAGTTATCAATATACCATTGTTTACGAGGATGGTGTCTGATTGGTTTGAGCTTGGACTTCAAAGGTCAAAGTGCCTGTAAGACTCAAGTTCAAATCCAAGGAAATAATAAAAATCCCATTGTGGCCATAGAGGTTCGAATACGGTGACTTCGGGCTACCCGCAAAGCAGGTGGTCGTTCTGGGATTAGTTTGCTCGTATAGCGGGTTGAATATCCAGATTAATAAAAAAATAACATCTAAAACAATATTACTATTTTTAGATGATGTCTAAGAGCTTATATATCTTTCCATTAATAGATACAACAATACGGGAAGTTGACTTTAGGTCCTAATGTAGTATCATTGATTCAGCGGAAACAATTAATTTATAACTAGCAAAATGTAAGCGACGTTCAATAAATTATGTTATCATCCCCTACACAGGTGTTTTATTTTGTGATAAGGATAATATATGATTACTTACAACTTAAACTCTTTTGATGTGAAATTACTCGACTGTTTTGCATCGGTCCCTCTATTCTTGTGACACACGTGTTTTATATACAACTATTATACGAAAGGAAGTCGGTATCATATCGATGAATAAACGACTAAAAGAGGAGTCTTCCAAATACAAAATGATGATCGTTACAATCTCAAAAGACGACACAAAATAGAGGCCATACATATTCTCCTCTGTTATCTATTAAGAGAAAAGATATTATAATTTAAAGATTAACGTGTAATTCAACTATCACTTTATATCTTTACCCTACCACCATTAATACCAACCTGCCATTAATGACCAACAAATTGTGGAGTTTCCTAGTAAGAAGGGAAATGAGATGATCGGACACGATACATAATTGACCGCGTTTATGACACGCATACACGCAATGGTCTTATGGCCCCTACCTCACTCATGACGGCTGGTGACCAAAGAGTTCTAATGGCATCTATGTGAAGTGTTGGAAATTATCGTTTGAATAGTTCTTGTACATATTATTTGGATAATTTTTTTACAACTATTTTTAAAACATATCTTGAGGACGCCCTAAATCGCTCATGGTATCATTCACAGGCCAAAACTAAGAAAGCTTAGAAATACACAACTCTTTTGATTTTGGAACTTTTTTTAAAAATATACTGGAATTTTATTGAATTAGATGTATAAGAACTCCCAAGTCCTAGATTTTCAATAAAAAATTAATCAAGAGTCATTATGATATCGGTGCCAACTTGGTTCACTTCGTTTCAGGAACAGAAAAAAGGATTGGGTCTTTCAGCTAAACATCAATACATAAGATCTTTACACTGCTTATCAAATTTAAGATGTCAATTTTGAAAGAACTTATTGTCAACCTCTTTCAGATATGAATCTATCTGATTCAGAAGGGAAAACTTGTATCAGTATCTCAATTTTAATTCAAACATGAGTTTGATTCACACTTCATGTTCTGAGAAATATTTACCATCCGAAAAGAGGAAAAAACGGAGTCTTTGTCTAAAGAAATGCGTTGAAAAATATAAATAAAAAATTTCAAACATTCATTTAATTCGTGTTTATAGAATTATACGTATTTAAAAAGTCGAGTATAAATAGTTAGGTAGACTTAGACCGACAATACATGTGATTGAGGTCTATGGCTGACGTACGGCCTCATAGTCCTTTGGTTTCCCCTCATTTCACGGATTGGGCTGGAATTGGGCCCATTATTGCATTTATCATACTTTCCAAATTTACATCCTACTCTTTACCAAAATGTCATTTTTAGTAAGTTGGTAGAATTTAAATAAAAGTTTTTTTTTTCATATATAATTTTTTATCATTTTATATTAAAATTCTATTTATATTGTTAAATCTCGAGAAAGCTTTTCAAAACGTTTTTTTTACTGGTTGAAAATTGTATTAAGTATCTGTTTTTTTATAATTCACATCATGTTTGATGATAAATAGTTTTTTTTTACCGATGACTAAATATCTTGTGGATTTTTACGAAGCTGACAAAATAAGTAGAACAACGTTACAACTAAAAAGCAGTGAGATAATTTAAAATTTCGTTTCACAAATTTGACTAATTCTTAAAGTTTACATAAACGTCATGTTTGATGATAAATAGTTTTTTTGCCGACGACAAAATATCTTGTGAACTTTTACGAAGCTGACAAAATAAGGAGAACGACGTTACAACTAAAAAAAGCAGTGAGATATTTTAAAATTTTGTTTCACAAATCTAACCAATTCTAAAAGTTTACATAAAAGACCTGGAAAAAAAAAGTCCTGTTGATTTTGGAAGTATCAAAACCGTAGGCCACATCATTTTTGTCTTTACGCTTATGAACCCAAACTTTATATCCTGAAAACAACTTACAGTTTTGTTTGAAAGTAATGGAGACTAGGAGCGTCTTTGAGAACTACATACACTAAGACTTGTTATCACTCTTAAAAGCATCACAATCACGTGTTGTATGCTAATTTTTGTTCAACTTCTATTTTATACTTTCTGTAGTTTGTGACGGTACATTGTACAACTTAATAATGCAACGTGCAAAAGAGATTGTGTGAGTATGTATTAAATGAGAGTAGATTACAACCACGTATACAAAAAGAATTTTGTGTGGGAAATACGATAGAAAAAAACAAGACAAACATGTGGCGATGATAAGTTGATTTCAATTGTATGGTAGTTATATGTGCGAGGGGTTGGGTGGTCTCCCACGTCTAAGCAGCTTCAAACATATTGGCTCTTGGCTTATTGTCATTTATTACATGTCATCATGACAAGTAAGATATGCTCAAATTGTTTGTTTTTTAGTTTCATGATTTTGCATTTTAAATAGGAACAAAGTTTGGTTTGTGGTTTAGAATGATTGGCGTATGAATTTCAAAGTAAAATAAAATAAGAGTTAATATGATAATTGTTCGGTCTACGAGAATTAATTATGGTATCGTTGTCAATTTTGTGGCGTTTACGTTACTAATAGTTAGGTCTAAAAATGCATTAAGTTCATGTTTATACTTATTGTATAGAATGCGTTAAATGTTAGTGTTGTTACTGCTAATGTAAATCAAACAAACAGACTCAGTAGATTTGATTTGAAAGTAGGAACTAAAGGGGTGTGATGTACGCAAATATGTGTCTCGTACTCAAAATAATAGTCATTTTCGTGGAAACCCTGACTTACGGAAATTTATAAATGAAAAAGGTAATTTAACTAAGTTTACTAGTATTTATAATTCATTTCAAAAATGTGTTTATAGACCAAGCAAGAAATTACAAAAATTGGTCAAGAGTTCTAATTATTCAAATAAAATTTAAGGAGCATGAGAGGAATTACCCTACCAATGACTTGGAGTTGGCGGCGATGGTGTTCGCTTTGAAATTATGGCGACATTATCTCTACGATATTAAGTGCACCTGTTTTACTGACCATAAGGGTTTGAAGTATGTTTCAATCGGAAAGATTGAATATGAGGCAACATAGATGGTTGGAGCTGCTGAAGAATTACGAATGTGAATTGTTTTACCACATGGGTAAAGCGAATGTGGTAGCAGATGCTTTGAGGCACAAGGGGTACAACGGTGGTGTTTGGGCTACCTTTACAATGACCTATTTGATGTCTAGCCTAATTGAGCAGATCAAAGTGGCCCAAGGAGAGGTGTTTTTAGAAGAAGACCTCAAGAGTGAAGTGATGGTAAAGTAACGTCTACTTTGACTAAAGATAATCGGGGATTTAAGTTATTTCTGGGGTGCATTAGGGTGTCTAAGATTGGGGGCAACCGAGAGTTGCTACTTGAAGAAACTCACAAGTCTAAGTATTCTATTCATTCGGGGAGCACAAAGATTTATAGATACTTTGAAGTTGACTTATTGGTATCCCGTCATATACTAGACGTGGCTAGTTACATAGAGAGGTGTGTGACGTACTTGCAAGTGAAGGCGGAATACCAACGGTCTTAAGGGAGTTTTCAATCCCCGGAGATCTCGAAATGAAAGTGAGAACACATCACCATAGATTTCGACAAGCTATATAACGTTGACGGGCTTCCGATAAACCATTTTTACGAAGTGATTACCAAAGGGTTTTATTGGCGACAAATTTCCAAAGGCTTTCTTTAGCGACGGATTTTCAACGTTTGTCCGACAACCTCCATTACCAAATTCTACCTGCAAGAATGCATTGCTGGAGACTCGAGTAATATTGGTTTTTAAAAAGAAAATTCAGAATACTAGTATTTTTGTCGTAAAAATTATGCATAACTTATATATAAAGCACATTAATGAACAAAATTAAATTACATTCTATTAAAAGTTATGTCCATAAAATAACTAGCTAAATAATTTAGGAACAAATATATTTCTATTGTAATTCTCTTTTTATTGAAAATTACAAAATGCTAATTGACAATGATTTTGGTCTTTAAGTTATTCCTTGAAGTTTCAAATTAAATGTCACTATTTGATTTGTTGCATATCATTAAATACATAAAACTCACGTTTATGGACCATATTTACATTACGTTTAAACATGCTATATAAAAGTATCGGTATCAGAAACAATCTTACCACTCGTTCTCATAAAAACTACACATGTACATCAACATGTCGGTCCTTTAAGCATACTCTCTGCAACCCTTATTTGCCTTTACTACTTGTACTTCTCGACTTTGATATGAGACACACATTTTCAAGCGTCTTTGCTCTTTAAGAAAATTATACATTTTTTAAGTGCATGCATTTTACAAGAACAATATTTCAATTCTCTCACGACGTTCAAAAATTATTGAAGAGTATCGAGATATCCATGAATGAACACATAGCTTTGGTTCATTAGTTTGAACGACTTTGCTTTGTATTTTATAATAACTAATACAACCTCTAGGATCATATTCTAAACAATATATAGTTGATGACACTTCACTTGTTTTGTTATAATCAAAAAGTCACTTTACAAATGAATACTTTATTGTACTTCTTGTTCATCACTTTACAAATTATACTTGACAAGTTCACAAAAAACACATAAACCGTATAATTTTTTGTACTTTTGACCAACTCGTGAAAAACATATATACCGTGTCTTAACCGTCACAAAGGCATATTTTTTTGAGATCACTTATACCTTGGTAGATTTAGTTAGATATTACTAACCTAGTTTCCTTTGAATATATCATACGATTTATTAAAAAAAGAACATGATAAAGAGTGGAATACAAGTATAATCTCTAGACTGTTATCAAACACCCACTTGTGTACGTTTGTTTTTTGATTTCACACCTTCGTATCCAAATCATTATCATTATCTACATTTGTTTGTTAAACACTCGTCTCCATCACCCAAAGAGATGTGAGGGAAGGCGGGTCGAGCTTACGTTCAGGGTCCACAAAGAATAGACAGGACCATATTTTTTAGTATACATAGTAATAGTTTAAAAAAGTTGGTAAATAAAAGAGATACAATTTTTTTAGTATTTAATATGACCCAAAAAGAATTTAGTATTTTATTAAGGGCCCAAACATGTAAAAAGGTTAATTGACCAATCATTTTATTGTATAAAGTTTCTGTAAGTTTCTATTTAGTATCAAAGTCTAAAACCATTTGCCTAGAAAACCTTGATATGTTCTCCATCATTCATCTTTCACTTACTTTTTTTATTATTCCATTCACATGAATTATATTTTTGTATTAGAATATAGTAACTTTCTTGTTATTAACTAAAAAATTTCTACCTTTGGTAAAAATTACATAACCGCATGAATCTTACTATTACCTAATATTGATGGCATGAATCTTAAATACTCTTTTATCTCTAAAAAGAATAATAAGATCTCAAGTTATAACCAACATGAGTTTTTTATCGTAACATTGACTAATGTTTCACAAAAAAAATTGTTTTCACCTTAAAAGTTTAAATGGTGATGAAAACATTAACATGAGATGATACAGACGCCCAACTAGTTTATATTAATTTCCATATAGTGTTACTTCGAATAATCAATATTGTGATCTCAATGATGTCAATCTATATATCAAAGGTATATGACGGTCAAATGGATTGACGAAGTAAAAATAATATACTAGATAATATTAATTTATAATTAATTATTGATTGATTTTACGTCTACAAATACAGAAAAAAAGATTCATATGAATTATTAGTATTTGCTGAATGCAATGTTATTTCTGAAGATAAAAATATTATCTCTCCCACAGCCTATAAAATGTCGGGAAAAAACTAAAAGTGACTCATACACAACACATTTATTGTACTGTTTAATTTCTTCTTAAGGGAAATTATAGTTAACGAAAAACTTAGTAAAATATGAAAAGCTTAAGAACCTCATTTAAAAGTCAAAATTCAAAATGGAAAGGGAAGCCGTCAAAAGTAATCTTTTTATATATTTGTAAGTAAATCATATCGATAAGGTCTCAAGCCAAAACGTCCAAAACAATAAACTAGTACAATAACTTATAAATCAACTTATAATTATGACGAAAGTTCTTAATAGCTTACATCTTATAAGAAATTCACAAATCTTATTTTCTATTTATATGGGATGAGTTGTTGCAACCGCCACCTCACTTAAACGAGCTCACGGTTTTGATTCCCGACAATGTGTGACGAGTTGTCACAAACTCTTCTAGTTAAATTCCTCGGGTCATTGTCAAACCTACTCAACTTGCTCCTTATTCATCAACGATACGAGATTCTTTTAAAATGCTACAAATAATCCTTAAGAATTCATCATGCTCAATGAGAACTGTCCCATCAATTTCAAAACATAGCAGTTTGTCCTATATTGATAGAAAGTGGAATATGTGATCTTATAAGCTTATTTAAGTGGGTAAGTTATGACAATATGTTCTACATGAAAGTATAGTTCTTTAAAAAAAATATAGCACCAGTAAGATAAGTATGATTGACTAAAATTCGTATAATCCATTATTTTTAGGCTTACAAAATTTTGTTATGTCTCGTCTGACCTAAACAAAGTGGCTTTCTTTTCTCTAGCTTTTTCTAATCAATCAAACCTAGCTTCTATCATATCTCACATGATACTACCCTTATCAACACATCATTGTCACCATGACATTATCAATGTATGATCAATAGAGTTATTTAGGTTCGAGTCGTGCATGCCTCAAAATTTGTTGGTTGATTTGATCTTGAAACAAATAAAATAGTACATCGTTAGTGTATTCAACCTCAAGTTTAGAAAGGTACCAACCTTTTTCTTGATTTGATAGCTTGCCTTTTATGAGTAGAGTTTGAGATATAATTATCTTTAACAGTCTTAATTGTCTATGTTGAAATATAATTAATAAGAATTTTAGGTGCTAAATATTAGTGTATTCGACCACGACGATGATGATGATGATGTATATTATGTACTTTCATAAATCACTAATTTTATTTTAATTTATAATTAAAAAAATTAGAAATTGATGGATTTTAATGTAAAATTTGATTTGAAACAAGAATGTGTGTGAGTTTAACATAACGTACATAAATATTATATATTTCAAGAGAGAGAGAATGTTCCAGTCTATTATTAACAATGAATTTTGGGAATTTTCTCATTTTTGACAAGCCGATGCTTATATACAACGAATAAAGCTAACTAGGATTACTAAACTAGACAACTTTTAACCTAGTTAATAGTTACCAAATTAATAACAATTAAGGAACCAACTTCTAACTAATTAAACAGATTTACTTGTACTTATAAATAGACGAAAGCACCTCTTATGCATATTTACTATAATACAACCTACGAAAAATAAGAGGTGAGCAGCGATGTTGACAAACGTCTCTTCACGACAAGGGTAGGAATATAATATAACTTGGAAATTTCGATATCAAAAGAATCAGTAATCATATCGGTTTAACGGGGATATTGAATGAAATCAGTAGTTTCATAAGAATAATTAAATAAAACATAGCTCCATAATTGACATATAAGCTTAATTAGACATGAATACCATAAAATAAGTAAGGGGTCGTTTACCAAACACTTACCCGGTAAGCGTTTATCGGTAAATTTAACATTATCATTTACTTATCGCATAAGATTTTAGTCCACCAAAACGGTATCGTATGCAACAATTTACCCGATAAGCGCTTATCGTGGTAAGAGTCGTCGTTTTCACTTACCGGGTAAGACTCTTGGTCCTTGTATCACTCTTACCGGGTAAGATTCTTGATCCTTACCATATTCATCCGGTAAGGTAAAATGACTTGGTGTTCACTTACTCGAATAATCGTTTTGTAAACGACCCCTAACCCTACTCCCAAGTGAGATCATAAAATTATATATTGTTATCTATCAATTAATTACCTAAATACAAAAAACAGAAGTGGCAGTCAGAAATAACTTTCTCCCCAATTAAATTGAACTTTCTTGATTTGTTAGTGCAACTGCAACTGCAACTTCTAATTCTAACAAAATTAATGGGGGAAAAAGGGTAAATAAAACACTTCAAATATGAGGATTAGAAGTGGTGCATATGTAAATAAATTGGAAGAGAATATAACATCATGGAAATTAATATCACATGTTTAGTTTTGACCATTGAAAGAGGTTTGAAAAAGAGTTGTAAAAATCGATATTTCCTAAACAAATATATAATGACTACCTACGTTTTCTAATGGAGGAAAAGTGCAAAAAATTTCGATGAAACGGGACACTTAACATGATTCATGTGTTTATTTTGAACATGTATTCAATAAATATTGGATTAAATTAAATAACTCGTCCATGTAATTTACTGAAATTTTAGGAATTGTCATATATAAAAGTTCTCATAATTGTTTTTCTAAAAGATTGTATTAAAACCCTAAAATTATGAACATCAAAATTCCTGAATCAAAACTTAAAAACCCCAAAGTGGAAGCTCCTTTTCATTAAATTATATTTAAATTGAAACAATATTTTTTACATACTGTAATAATGATTTTAAATTTTTTACATATAATAATTTTTTATTAATATTAATTAAAAAAATTAATATTTTGATATCAAGATATAATAAATAATATTTTACTGAAATAGCTAAAGATAATTATTAATCAGAATATAGTATTTAGATTAATTTGTTACTTTAAGAAATTAGGGATTTTATTGATTTAGAAAGTGATATAGTGTAATTTATTAAAATTAATGTAACACCTTAATATTTTGAGTTTTATTTACAATGATACAAGTATGTTTGATAAGAAAGAATGTTTAAAATAACGTATAATCTATATAATCTCGTGTCACACTATGTCATACCGTATAAAAATAGATGATTTATAACTTTCATGGTATGGTTTGCGGTTTGTATTTTAAATTACGGTAATGTGTTGCAGTTTTGACTTGCCATACTGACCCCATATCAAAATAATTTCTATTAATAATGTTATATATATATATATACACACATAATCATACATAAAAATAAAATGCAAATATTTATTTATAATTCTATTTATATAATATATAGTCCAACTAACCCAATAATTACACCAGTTCACGTTCAACCCAACTTCCCAACCCAATGTAAACTACGGTCTTGAGTCTATGCCTTTAGACTTTTACGATCACAAATATTAAAAAACAGTATACAACCATCCCAGGTTTCTACCTTATCAATTCATAAATTCCTTCTCTCGTGATTGCAACTCATTTCATGTTCAAACCCTAATCATAAATAATTAGTACCCGACGACATATTTGTATTCAAGGTTCAATTCTCTCATCTCTTCTTATTTCAAGTTTAATGCAGGGTATGTGTTTGTGATGGAAGATGAAGTGGTGCTTTGGTTTGGCCAATTATATATACGTTATTTAACATTTACCATGTGTAATTGTTTATTCCAATCTTTATTTTCCCTTTTAACTGTACGGATTACAACTTCCTATTATATGGATCGCGATGCAAGTTGCATTAGATACAATCAACAATCCCCTTCCCCAACGTACTTTGCGATTCTCCAAAATGCATTGCTGCATGGGGATTCGAGTAATGCCCAAACCACATACGTAATACGGTATATCTATAATTTGTAACGCACCATAAACACCCTACTAATAAAATGTATATACTTTATTTATCATTGATATAAATAAATAAATAAAAGGGCATGTTATTTAAGAGAAGAATAAGAAATGGTTGAGATGGTGTCTTGAAAAAGTGCAACAAAGGGCAGTAAACCCAATGCATTTGGCATATAACATGTTCTCACAAACACGCTTCTTTCACCCCCAACACTCTCACATGCCTTTGCCTTTGCCTTTTCCCTCATTCCTTGGTCAACTTAAACACATACACCTCATTTGACCCTAGCTTTTTTAACTTAACCATCCTTTTATTTTTCCAATTTACATGTGTTTATAACAGACCCAAGAATTTTTGGATACGGTGGCATCATATAAAACGGTTGCACCTTCTAGAATAAAACGGTTGCACATTTCACGAACCTATTATTTTTTACCTTACTACAGAGGAACAATATGATGACATGTGCCACCTAACCACCCCTCTAGGTCCGTCTATGGTTTATAAACTCTAAAATTCATCCCCTCCATATAAACACAAACATTTTTAGTAACAACTTTGTGAATCATTCATATTCTTTAATTCTCCAATGGTTAATTATATAATAATGTTAGTAATTGGGATTCAAACAAAGAAGTTTTATATTAAATGCAACTTTAGAGAACATATTATATATAAATAAATATATATTACAAGTGTGAGGAAATGAATATAAAGCCAGATTGATGGAGCACCCTATATATACACATGACCCTTTCATTCCCACCACATCACCAGCTTTCTTTCACACTCTCTTCCATTAATATTCTTCCACTGCCCAAAACCAAAAGCCAAAAACAGTGACATTAACTCCCCAAAAATGGCCTTCAAGAAATCATCAAACAAGCTCTCACAGGCTGCAATTCTCAAGCATATCATGAAGAGGTGCTCAAGCTTAGGAAAGAAACAACAACAACATAATGATGACGTACCCAAGGGCCATTTCGTCGTTTACGTGGGAGAAAGCCGTAGCCGATACGTCATACCTATTTCCTTCTTGTCCCGGCCGGAATTCCAGAACCTGCTCCAACGAGCCGAAGAAGAGTTTGGGTTCGACCATGATATGGGGCTAACCATTCCTTGTGAAGAACAAGTCTTTGAGTCACTTACTTCATTGATCGCTTAAGGTTTTGCGTACGTGAATTAGAGAATATACATGATCAGCTGCTACTATAATTTCCCTTTTTTATTTTGGGTTTACTCTAACCATGCATTACCAAATTAATTTAAAGAAAACTTGTAATGGGTTTTTTTTAATTAATTTGTAAATCCTACAGAAGTTTTTCTCACCAAATGTGTTTTGGTTTTTCCTTCTGGGCTATACATACATATATATGTATATATATATATATATATATATATATATATATATATATATTGTTTGAATGTTATAATTGTGGATTTTTATGCTATTGATCTACGGAATATTTTGTTGCTTCTAGCTGTTTGATGATTAGATTTGCAGTTATTATGTAAAAAGAAACGGATTTAATTTAGGCAACTATATATATATGATGATTACAACGGCCGGATTGACTGACTTAATTAGCGGTATTAATTAGTATTATTTGGTATCTCATTAAATATCAGCTCTTCAATTTTGAATCTGATTATATGTGTAATCATTCTTTTTATGGACAATGGTCATTAACGAGAATGATTAATTAGGTTTAGTAAATTAGTTATTGGCTAATTAATACATTAAGATATATTAACTTGTAAATTGGTCACATTTAGTAAAACCAGTTGATAAGTTAAATATCAATGAAATATGATCAAAAAGACATGTCGAAAAATTAAGTGGAAAAATATGAGAACTACAAAATTTGTTCATTGTATATAGGAGCATAAACATTTGAGAACTTTTATCTTAAGAATTTGTTTCACATGATTTTTTTTCCTATTTAAGTATAGTACTTAATATATTTATTAATATACATTTGTTTCATAATGTATAAGATGTATATGTATTTGGTTTACAATGTGAAACTTTTTTTTATGTATATTTCTTCATAAACACACACAAAAAAATTTACATTGTGAACCGAATACATGTAAAACAAATATATGTTAATCACTACATTGATTCTCTCTCTCTCTCTCTCTCTATATATATATATATATACATACACACACACACACACACACATATATATATATGCATCTTTTGAGAACTCTTTAAATCATGATATTTTTTAACCAATACATCATGTGCTATTTTATATGATTTTTTTCATCTATGGCTAGAATTCAATGTATTAATTAACATATATTTGTTTTGCAATTGTTTGTAATATATATATATATATATATATATATATATATATATATTAAAATTTAACCAAACTTATAAATTTTGTTATCTTTAATATAAAATGTAACGTTCTAAACTTCAAAACACAAGCTAACCTAATAACATTCACATCAACTTGACAATCATGATAAAGATTATTGGTAACACACAACTTTAAATTTAAGACAAGTTGTTATATAAAAGAAAATTACTTTTTATCATTTTGATTAACGTTTGTTCAGATATAGGAAAAAGCATCTAATAAAGAGAATGCCACAAATCTCAAAAGTTGAGTAATTAAGTGACGGGAAGGTCATCTTTCATATCAATAGGTTCTATTTCTTGTTTACAACAATCGGTACTTGTTATAGGAGGTACCCATCTTCCATAAGAATTTCCTTGTCTGCTTTAAATGTATATACGTTAAAAAATAAAGTTGCTTTCAAAAGGATCTATCCAAATAAAATATTATGTATGTTCGAACTGATCTTTCCATCTTGCCAATAGACAAGACTTAATTTTTAACACACCTGAACTTAATTATAACTCTTAGAAGACCTATGACAAATATCCGAGGTTAAATCCAAAGAATCACCTAGGGATCCGGCTTTGAATCTGGAAACATTCTTAGTAAGTTAGTTCGTTAGAAATTTACAAGTTAAAAATAGAAATGCATCAACCGACAATTAATTACATGATACGGTTTGGAAGAAATCGAGTTGTTTACCACTTCTTGTTTACAAACTTTGTTTTCTTAAACCGCATTTGCATGTTAGAGACTCGAGTTATCGTTTGCACATCATTATCAATTAGACTATATAAAATGAAAATCTTCGGTCTTTTAAATTGACATTAGTGGTGGACTTTGCGTCTCGCAGAAGCATTACATTTATTAATAGGTAAACTCAACTCTTACCTACTAAAACGAACGTATATAGACACAAATTAAATAATTTCCTTCAGGTTTATTCAACTATTTTGGTTATTATTTAAATAATAAAAAAGCCAAAGATGGATAGCTACCATTAGAACTAGAAGTGGATTTAATTGGAAAAAGTATTTGAACAAAAAGATCGAAAAAGAATTTCATAGGTGAGCATATAATGCCAAGATTTGAATTGAGGGAAAAAAAACAAAATCTAAAGGAAATATATATAGAGTGGTCCAAAATTTATTGTTATGGCAGGTGTCCACTTAGTTGTTATGTAGCAACATCATGTACTATTATTACTCACTCCATCAACCCCACTAAGGCAATTTGATGTCTAACTCTAATAAACTAACAAACCGTTAATATCATGTGTGAAAATACAATGTTTATATAGTGTTGTTTCATAACGTTTAAGACTGTTTTGTGTGTGGAAGAAAAACAGTCATGAATGTTTTACATATAAAACAATATCATATAATTAAACACTTTATTTTCCCACATTGTTACATATATCATCAAAAAACATATAAAAACTGGTTTATAAGTTTACAAGTATTATTAAGTTTGTAAAAAAAACAAAGATTCCTCCATCAACCCTACTGCCTTATGGTAATTTGATGAAGTTTTTTATCTAAACAAAAATTAAGGTCATTTACAAAACGCGAAATGGTTTTCTAATTACCGTATTTGATTTTCTTTATTGTAGCAAATCATCATAATTATAAATACATGTCGTTTCTTGTATTTATACTTTTACGATTTTGAATAAGAAACGACATGTATGATTGGTAATTTGGTGTCTTTGTGTTTATACCTTTATGATTTGTTAAAAAGTGTTTGTACATAAAAATTGTAATGTTGTTTTTTCTTCGTCTTTTGCATAAATTATCAAACTGCTAAAATATAAAGTTATTTCACTTATTTATAGACAAGAACAAATCATTAAACCTGTTTTAGGAATAACCATTGATTAGTAAACGTTTTTTTTAAATATTTTTCCTTTTACTATTATGATAGGAGTCAAAACTCTTTGATCTTGGTTGAGAAATCTATCTTGTACGTTAACGATGGTTTTGGTTAAATTTAGATGGTATTAGGAGTATGAGTCATTTGTTTATAGGAGTGGCTTAATTATATGTGTATATATACATCCATGCACGTGTATCGTCCACCAATAAAAGAAATGGAATTTGCCTTCTATAAGCATAACTATGTTTTGCTTGATCGTTGTATTCTTAACCTCAAAGAATGATAGTCTCGAGATAGATGACCCATTTAACTTCATTCGGTTCAATCAAACGGTCCAACCATTTAAACTACAAGGGTTGGGGTGATATGACCCCTTGAAGTTTCAATTAATGCCTTGTAGGTTCACTTATCTTTAACCGGTCACCCTTGTTGCACCACGTAGTTTGATGGTCCTATCGTTGAATCATTATCTACATGTGGAGATCGATCAATCTATAGATTTTTTTTTCTAACCTCGATGCTCGATCCTTGTATTATTACTTGAAATCTGCATGCTCCATGATTCGTGTAATAAAAGTTCAATGACAAGCATTTATTTCATTCCGTTAAGCTTAATTAGATAATAAAATAAGACATAATGTGGTGTTTGGGATGCACCGTGACGGACTCACAAAGAGGGTCGCGGTGATCGGAGTCATGTAGAGTGTAGTAATCCCCTTTTCCTCTTAATTTTTTTTATAGTTGACGATTTATAATTTAGTATAAAAAATAGCAAATTACAAAATTTTCAATATCCTTAAAAATAAAAAAATATGTATGATCTATATGTACTTTTTTCTCCTTTGTATATATATATATATATAGAGGAGTGATCATATGAAAACCGCCCTCATTTGTGTAAACCGTGCAAACCACTTTCATCTATCGATTTCATTGTTTAATCTTATGAATTTTTTTCATGAAATTGTTTAATATTGTGAAATTGTTTCATATAATACCTTTTTTGAGTTTAATGAAACTGTTTCATGTATTTCTCTAAAATTAAAATAATGAAGATGATAATATATATGATTAACACCCTCCACAATAAAAATGATTAATCAACCTCTCATAATTACAAAAAAATGAACAAAATGAAAAATTATGATTGGTTGAATGCGGTTTACACGGTTTGTACAAATTGAGTGGTTTGCATTTGATCGCTCCCCTATATATATATATATTTGGTCTGCTAGTAATTAGATGGATATGCAAAAGTAATTATATAAAAGGAAGGGTCTATTTTGCCATATAGGAAAATCTTGAATCGGGAAGGTGTGGGGTTTGGAAACAGGAAACAGAAATGGTGAATCACTGAGTTGTGTTTCCAAAGTTTGTGATCACCAATATGCAAAAACTGGGGTGGGGATCCCATTCGAATCATTTACCTTCCATAGGTCAAAAACCCTAAAGAAAATTCAAGAAAAATTCGAGTGGGATATCAGAAAATAGAGGTTTGAGTTTATGGGTTTCATTCAAGTTTGTGCAATGATATAATTATTGAAAATTCGACTACGTACAATGGATATCAACTGCCGCCCATGACTGTTAGAACTGAAGGTTGTAAGGGTGCTTATCTTTGCGATCAACTGCCGCCCATGACTGTTAGAACTGAAGGTTGTAAGGGTTCAAACCCCTGGTTGACTCACTATTTTTTAGGATTTTGAAACGTTACCATTTTCCCTTTGAAGTTTCAAATTTCTACTGAATTAAAATTATGTTTTGGAAAATTACCATGTATGATGTCTAGTTTTTTTTTTTTTTTTATTAACCCGGATATCCAACCCGCTATATGAGCCGACTAATCCCAGGACGACCACCTTATTTGCAGATAGTCCGGAATCACCGCATTTGAACCTCCGTGGCTACAAGGGGATTTTTATCTCTCATTGGATTTAAACCTGAGACCTCTAAGTACTTTTAATCTTTGGAGTCAAGCTCAACTAATCAAGCACCACCGTTATGGTTATCTCTCGTTTAGGAGGGCTTTTTCCCATGCATCGTGAGAGTGTCCTTTTTCCCATGCATCATGTAAGAAATCTGTACATATATGACACTGGTGATTGGATATGTGTATTTTAAAATCATTTTTATGACATTTGAAGAATTAAAATTTGGTGATTAGCTGTAAAAATTGATTAAAATTTAAAGCAATTGATAGTAAAATAACTTACATTTATATTAAAAAAAATCCGTTTTTTTACGGTAATTCTTTACCTACTATCTAAAATCTTATTTCTAGTCCTAAAACATTAAACGAATTAGAAAATCGATTATAATGTACTCAAATATAATAATTAAATTTACAACAAATGTATAGCTAGCATGGACCACACGCATAAAATGAGAAAAAAATGGTCTATAATTATGAAATAGTTGTAATCGACAATAATAAAATTATATGCAATAACCACTAACATATGAAAAACATGTGTGATTAATATTTTGTCGTCTATATCATGAAAAAAAACAAATAATTAAATCATGAATATTAGACAACTTTGTGGTAGTAAAGCTTTAGTTTTGGATTTTAGGTCAAAGTGGCAGTATTTGGTTTATTTGTTGAGAGTCTAATTAAGATCGGGTCCTGAGGATTTTTGTAGATTTTCCTGTTTTGGTGCATTTGAGTTCTTTGTTAACTCCGTTTTGAGTTCTCTTTAATCTTTTTTCATGATTATGTGAAATTTGTAATTTGAGTTGGATATGGTTATGGACTCCAAAAGATGTTTTTATGAATTTGATCTTTTTTAATTAATTTTGGTGTTGGATATGGGTAGAAACTCAACTGAATCTTTGCGTCAGGTTTCCAGTCGCAAAACAGGGGAAAGAAGTCGAACCATAGACTGGCGCGACTTTGCCTGCGATCTAAGTCGTGTTGCAAGTCGCTTAAGCCTCTGTGATTTCAAAATGTGATTTTTCTTCATATCAATTTGGAATCAATTGTTGGTCTATTATTGTGTTTCTTGTAAGTTTAGAAAGGATTTCAAGGTTTGTTTCAAGGTTTGGTATCACTTTGGATTTAGATGGGATTTGCATGTCATAGCGACGTCATCCAGTGACTTGTGCAACTTCTACCGCGACCTTAATCACGTGGCAGGTCAAGTAAGCCATTGTGTTGTGGTTTTACGATTTTTGTCTCGCCTCATTTTGGGTTATCATTTATATACCTTAGAGTTTGTTTTGAGATAAGATTATGTTTGTCTATCTTGATTGTGATCTATGCTTACCTTATTCAGATTCAAGTGTTTAGTTGTGATTTCTCGTTTTGGTTGGAGTTTATATCTTCGTTTATCGTGATCACAGTGAGTTCTCTTATAACCTTTTCGAACTGAAATGCATATGTTACCAAATGATATTATTTCTATAGTTATGCCTTATTGGTATGTTTAAGGTATTATCATTACCTATGATACAGTGTTTGATTACATGTTATTGCAAATAAACATATGTGGTTTTATGATGTTACTTCGGGGTAGTTGTCGAGGAGCGATGTAGTGTTTGAGAGCCTACTTTATGACTAACATATTTAAATTGATGTAAATATGCTTATACTTATCTGTCAAATATTCTTTTACATACTAAACTTTTTATATTTAAAAAGTTTGGGGTTGTTTTTAGTTAAGTGATGAAAGTTGAAGGTGGCGTTTTGAAAACTTGCTTTAAAATGTTATATGCTTCATCGCCTCATATATATAAAAGTATATATCTTCTCTTTTAATTATCTTTTGATGGTTTCTTTTTGGGAGATAAGAAAAGTTAGTGGTAAGATATTTTTGGTTTTTTGGGTTTAAAGTAAGCTGAAGCAAAAGAAGAAGAGAAAAAATTGTTATGTGTTTGTATCTGATATTCATTGATGGTTTATATATGCAATCTATTTGTGTTACAAGGTGAGTTTTACTTCAAATTTTAATTGAAATGCTTTTATATGGAACCATATGGGTTTATATTTGGGTGTTTCTGAAAACTAGTATATGCTACATATTATTAGCATAATTTGAGTTCTGATATGTTATTATCAACTGGCTGGAATAAGTGTGGCATAATCAGGAGAGATGTACATTTTGAAATAAGGGTAACATAATCAACTGATTGTTAAAATGAGATTTTGATCATATGAACTGTTTTTATTGCATTTATATGGCACGATAAGTTTGTGTTATCGCATATGTATGATGCAACAAAATTGGTTTATCGCATCCTTGTGATGCGAGGAGTGTAATTATCGCATCCTTGTGGTACGACAAATTAAGATTATCGCATATGTGTGATGCGGCAAAAGAGGGTTATTACATTTGATTGGTGCGAGGAAAATATGTATCGCATCAATGAAATGCAACAATTTTGGTATAACTTGTGTTGGATGCGACAAATTGGTCATTATGTTATTTGATGCGATAAAAATGGGTTGTCTCATCTATATCATGCGACAAAAGAGATTTGTTACTATAAAACATTGTTTAGTTGTGAAACTCCGACCCATATAACCAAAATTGAAAATATGTGTATTTTCTTTATCATCTTAATAAACCATATGCCGTAACAAATGTAGTATTAGGGGCCGTTTATCTAAACATTTACTCGGTAAGCTCTTACTGGTAAAATTCAACAATATCATTTACCTATCAGGTAAGATTTTATTCACCAAAACGCATCGTATGCAACAATTTATCCCGGTAAGCGCTAACCATGGTAAGAGTTGTCGTCCTCATTTACCGGGTAAGACTCTTGATTCTTCTCTTCGCTCTTATCGGGTAAGATTCTTAGTCATTATCATATTCATTCCGTACAGTAATGTGACCTGATAAGCACTTACCCGAATAAGTATTTAATAAATAACACCTTAGAAACAACCATATTTAATTTGTATGAGTAGGGAGCATGTAGATGGATGGATAAATATATGCCTTGTGGAACAATTAATAAACCTACTTATTAATATCTTTATAACCATAGAATTACAAAGGGGAAGATACGTTGTGGTCCATGAATTAATACCCGACCCGATACCTCCTCGCCCGGCGTTAATTAACTACTACACCTTTATTTGTTTATTTAAATAACAAGTGGACAAGTGGTTTGGTGTATGTATCCAATTTTTTAATCAATTTTTTTTTATCTTCCAATATTTTATCTATACTATATTATAAAGCATTTGATAAAAATTCTTTAAAAAAATATTATGCATGAAGTACTGTTTATTGATGCATATTACTTAAATTCAAGATTACAAGTAATTTTACGTAAGTACAACTTATTAAAGCTCTATTTTTAAATTCGTGTAACTAACTGGGGATAAACATAATCAAATACATGATAAACATCTATTTTAAATATAGAAAATATAAAAATATAATTAAGATAATCGTTGAATTCTAACATAATACTTAATTATTATCTTTATAAAAAAAATATTGTTGAACCAAAAATAAATTACTTTGTTATTAAATCTAAATTAAATTATAACAAAAATTGAATTAAAGAAGTTACACGAGATCTATTAAATAGTTAATTTGATATTAATATCAATTTATTTTTTTCAAATTTATATTTCATTCAAAAATAAAAACATTATCGTTTTCTCAAAACTACATAAATCGTATTATATCGATAGAGACAAGGAATAAAAACTAAACATTAAAATCGAGATTTATCTCGCTGTATTGCGCGAGTTCTAGTATGGACTAAAGAATTCAAATATTGTAATTATTCTTAAAAAAAATAAAGTCTTTATTGAATTAACTCTTGAATTATTCGTCGTATCTATACTATATTATAAAGCATTTGACAAAAACTCTTAAAAACCATTTTTTATACGTAGAGTATTGTTTATTAATGCATATTACTTAAAACTCAAGATTACAAGTAGATTGTGCGTAAGTACAACTTATTAAAGCTCCATATCTGAATTCGTGTAATTAACTGCAGATAAACATAATCAAATACAGGATAAACATCTCATTTTAAATATAAAAAATCTAAAATATAATTAGAATAATCATTAAATTTTAACAGAATACTTAATTATTATCTTTATAAAATGTTTTATTATTAAATCAAAAATAAATTATTTCGTTATTAAACTTAAATTAAATAATAATAATAATAATAATAAATTAAAGAAATTACATAAAAAATGAAACTTTTAAATAGTTGATTTGATATTAACATCGACAGAAATAAATAATAAAATAAAACATTAAAATTCAGATATGTCTCGCTGCATTATAAGAGTACTTTTTTAGTTTATATTTAAAGGATATATAAATATGGGAATGAAATGAAAAATAAAATGGTGGTACCAAATGATTTGATTTACATGGCTTATTGAAGTTTTATTTTGAGTTTTAGTTGTTATGAATGGTGCAAACCGAAAACCTTATTGTAAATGTATTACTAGAAATAATTTTTGAGTTTTCTATCAATTTTAATGTCAAAATATCCAAAATTTGTTAGGAGTAATCAATTATAAACAAAAATTTGTGTATATTGATGAAAGAAATTTGCAGAAAATAAAGGATTCTTATATAAAATCTATGTAACGAAAATAAACAACAAAAATGATCGTAAAATCCGTAAGCCTCACTTGAATTTGTTGATTCTTCGATGGAAACAAAATAGATCGAGGTCTGCACGAACTAGTGTCATAAGATTAAAATTTTGCCGGTAAAGTTGGTGTTTGTTCTGAGGATACAACAATCGAATTCATGTATCTAGCGAATTAAATGATGTTGGCGATGGATTTTGAGAGGAAAAAGTAGAGAAACCAGAGAGAATTTTTCATATCCTCTCTGTCCAGAAATGATAAACACACACACATACACACACACCACACATACATATATATATATATATATATATATATGTTTCCCTCATGAACCGCCGTAACTATCAAGCGCCAAAAGTGAGTTGCACGGCATTCCCACAAAGTTCCAGTAAGTTAGATGATCTTCTCTGTAACGATGTGGGAATACCTACGGCTGCGTAAGCTTCTGTGGAAATAACATAATATCAAGTCAAGAGGCCCCAAAAGCCTGTCTTTTTAAATATATATATCTGATCAAAAGAAACCCACTATAAATAGTTAAACATAAGATTGAAGCTATTAAATGATTTATTTAATGCTCAAGTACATATATTTATTAAATATATTTAATTTTCAAGTTTCTCACCTATAAAGTAAGTTCCAACAAAATTTGCATGAAAAACCACTTAATGAAGCTTGAAAATGTAACCAATATGGAGTTTCTACCTTCGGCTGCTGGGAACATTTAGATGGGTCACATCTGGCCCTGTTGGTCTTCGGATCTGGACCGAATTAAATATTTTTTTTGGGCTATGGGCCCAAAGAAGCATTCTGAATTTTTTTTTTCTTTAACAAAATTAATCCCATGGAAATATAATTAATTGAATTAAATAAGACTGTATTGCTTATTTTAGACGATTAATTGATATATTAATTTAAGTGTTTAGTGTTTTAGTATAAAATTATTAAGAATTAACTTACGGAGTAATTATTTTGGAGTACGGTAAATGGTTGATATTTCAAACGTCATTGATTTAATCTTGCATCAAATTATTAAATGCAATTTATACACATTTGAAGCTTAATGTATTTATGTCACACTTACATGTTTAAATGTTCATTATATTAACTAATGTTTGGTTAATTATAATTCATGGTTAAGATATTCTATTTTAATTAATACAATATATATATATATGCACACACACACACACGAAGAATGCATTTTAACATAAACGTGTTACTTCTATTTAATAACTGTAACTCTATTTATTTATTAATAGACCCCTTCCTGATATTTTATAGGCCCTGGACGAACATAAAAATAGAACCCACTGCAAAAAACAAGGCTTTTAGCAACGACTTTTGTCGTCACTAAAAGTCAATTTATCATCAGAAATGGTATATAACAACGTGTCATCGTTATAACCTGTGGCGGAAACATGTCATCGTTAAAATACGCATATTCAAATCTCACTTTTCTTGTAGTGACTATCGGTAAGTATGAAAAAACAATTCAATAGATGTTTTTCATTAGTATAAAATTAAGTACAAGAAATGTTAATAAATTATTGAGAAAAGAAATTTTATTTATCTTTATTATAGATATATAAGAGAATACTTAAATTTACGTACTTCTTATTAGGTAATTTGAAACCAAGAGTATAGAAACTATGGCTAATAAATTCATATGTGTTATTTTGATACAAAAAGATAATTCGTGTGAAAGAAGTAATCGTGAGGGTTAATGAGAAATCAATAATAAATAAGATTATCAAGATTTTCTATACAAATAGACAAACGAGGATTGATAAGAATATGAAAGAAAAGATGATTCACTGAAAACCAATAAGAATATGAAAGAAAAGATGATTCATTGAAAACCAATAAGAATAAATAATGAATTAAACATATAATATGCAAGCGCAATAAATGATTGCTTGAGCACTTAAATAGAATCTTGTAGTGTGGTGAAATCCCAATGAAATATACATAAGTCAAACAATTGATGAAAATATTTAAATTCTATTTTCCTTCTTTTTTTGCTTAATTAAAATAAGATTTTAAGATTAAAAGTTTATGGAACATGACATATGTAAGAGACATTACTAAATACATTATACATCTAGTAGAAAAAAAATAATTGACTAATCACAAAACAATGAAACACGTCATAAATTATAAGAACAATAGATTGGTTGTCAAACAATAGTAAAATATTTTATGTAGAAGCAAAAATAGATAACAATAGTCAACAAAAACAATTAGAACAACATAACCAAATAGCAATAGTCAATATAAGCAGAAATTAATAAAAATATTCAACAAAAATATATAGCAATATCAACATATGATCTTAATGTTGAATTGTTGAAGCACAAAAATGGTAAGCATATAGAGATAGCAATAACCAATATCATTGGACCTTGTTGGAGATAAAAAAAAATTAGAGAGATAATAAACAATAGCATATAATAAATGACTAAATAAATTTTTTATTTTCTTCTCCAATATAATTAGTTGATATATTTTTGGGCCCTTATTATCTACTAAATTTGTTTCCCTCTTATTATATGCTACAATTTCTTGGGTTTCTTTAATTCATTAAATTTTTTTAGACTACTATTGTATTTTAAGGGAAAAACTTGGGACCCTGATATTTTTGAGTCCTAGGCCGCTGGGTGTACGCCTGTGCCACCCTCCCAGGTAGTGATGGCCAAAAACCGGTCCCGGACCGGTCCCAATATTTCTCATAACCGGCCATAACCGGTCTCGTTCGAAAAAGTTGAGCCCGGTCAAGCTTTATTGTAACTGGTTATGGGCCGCCAGTCCGGTCATTAAAAAATAATTTTTTTATTTTTATTTTTTTAATGATATATATTTTTAATACATTATAAAATTTGTAATTGAGTCACTCAAATACACTTTAAAAATGTGTTTTATTATAATTAAAATTACATTGTCTTACAAAATATAGCGAGAAACCGATAATTGTGAACGTTTTTTTTTTTACGTTTTTTGCGAATCGAGAACTTGGTATGTAAATTTTTCAACCAATACACTTATATATAGTGTGTATAACGCAAAAAAAATACAAAAAAGGACCAAAAAATGGCTAGTTTTTTAAAAATTTCGGCTACATTTTTGAAAAATCGGGCTAGGCCGGTCCCGCGAAACGCCCCAAATCCATAACCGGTCTCAGGCCGGATTGGTCCTTGGCCGGTCCCTGTCCTCCAACGATTCTGAGCCGGTTTTGGCCATCACTACTCTCAAGGACGGCCCTGTTTATTAGTCACGATATGTGCAATAATTAAGTAATATACCTTTGACGATTGAGAATATGATGAATGATTAAGTGGACTATTTAGACACATGGACTTTCCTCACAGGACATTAGACATTTGGACCGGTAAGAAACATTCGTATGAAATTTTGAGGATTAGACGAATGGTCTTTTCAAAACATTAGTTAAGGTGTAAAATCTAATAAATGATCTAAACTTTTGATCATTTTTAATCTTACCTCCACCTCATAAATTGTGCTTATTACGCAAATTGATATGATGCATCTCGATGCATCGCAATAGTCTTGATTTTCAATCAGGATTGATCCAATGGTGGTTATTCCTTCTTACCCTTCTCACCGTAACGACTTTCATCATTCTCACCAAAACCCAACCCTAATCAATTAATAAAGGTTACTCGTTGAAAATCCGTATGAAGGTTTTGAGATGTTTAGTAATACTCTTAGAAACGATGAGTTTTCATGATTTTACGAGAACTATGATGCATGCTAAAGTGTGATACTTTACGTTCTGTCATTGATGTTCGTGCAATGTATGGTATATATGTTATGTTAAGAACATGCATTGCATGTACAAACATTTTTACATTGACTGCATGAAACAGAGTGTTTTAGTATATATGAGTAAACCACCCCTATACTCAAAAACAATGTGTATGATTTATCACTACAACATGAATTAAATGGTGCAAAGAAGATCTCAACAATAAAATCATATGCAACATTTTTATGTTACCAATTATCGTATTGCAAATTATGATTTACGATTTGATAGCCATTTTATTATAACTAATGAGGTCACTGGATTTGGTTGATTGTTTCTATCATGAAAAAATACACATATATCTCAAGATCATATATACACAACGTAAGAATGAAAAAAGTCGCAAGACTGACTAGAAATTCGACAACAGTGTGGTGTCATTAACCTTGACTTTATCCAAGGGATGGTTGTACAAAGGCTTAGTGATGATCTCTACGGTTCAATTAACGTCGACTTGGCGTCACGTGATTTGTTTTTCTCCTCCAAGCAAAGAGCAATGATGCACATTTGACTACTAAAGGCTTAGGCCAAGTTTGGTTATGAGTTTTTCACAAACAAGTCATTCGTGTTTAAAATCCTAGTAATGTTGGGTTAACTTGATTTATTGTTATTGATCATTATAAAATGATATCGGTTTATTTATTACGATTAAATTAAGGGGTGGGTTCTAGTGAAAATGGAAATTATGATGAAAAAGGTAATTAATGAGTCTCCACCTTTGGATCAACACTACTAATTCGATGCACCGGATCAATTATCATAATAAGTGCAATTTATGGGATGGGGGTGGAATTAAAAGTGATCAAAGGTCCAGATCCTTTCTATGTTTCTGGATCACCTTAACTTCTATTCTCACACACAGAATTTTGTAACCCTCACAAACAGAACACATGGGAAGAATGGATCAGAGACGGCTGTGCGTTTTCTCAGAGGAGATGAGGTGGTATATAATCTTAATAAAAATAGATAAAAATGTAAAATTGCAGATTAATGCACAGATTGAAAGTTAACAAGTAACAAAATGGAGAGGCTAAGAAAATTGGGTGTAATTATTTTGGAGTAAGGAAAGAATCCGAATTTGAAGCAAACCAGGGGGACGAAGAGTGTATTAATTACAATCAATAAAGACCCAACCCCTTGAGGAGTTGTTTCTTCAAGTAAAAACATATTTAATGTAGAAATTAACTCATTGGTGGTGGTGGTGCACCACAATTACAATTACAATTCAATAGGATCTGACATCATCCAATCTTCTGCACTTTTTTCAATACACATTTTCATCATCAATAATAGTTAAAAATATGTTCTTTTTTTCATATATATATATATATATATATATATATATATATATATATATATCTATATATATATATATATATATATATATATATATATATATATATATACGTATATCATATATGATCATAACAAAATCAAAACCAGGTTATATTATATAGTATTCATTACAGTTCATCAAAAAGATTCATGTGTTGTATACCACCTTGTACATTTTTAAGCTAAACAATAAAAAGCATAAATTATACAAACAAAAAGTCAATGAACATGAATAAAGAGCCAATCAACTAACCTCCTTCACTAGGATGGATGATTTTTTTCATATATATATATATACACACAAGAAGAAAATTTAAAAGGAACAAAACAATTCACTCTGTTTTGTTTTTGTTAATTAATTTAGACAACATTGCTCCTTCTTGCACATCACACATGAGGAGTTGTTTCTTCAAGTAAAAACATATTCCATCAAAAACTTATCATCTCATGTTCAGTGAAACAAACCAAAAAAAATTAAAAATAATCAAATTCATACACTAAATTAACCATTTTTATATGGAAGCAAGGGCAGATCAACATCAAATACAAGCATGTAATACAAAAATTTACCTCCAAGCAATTCACGGTTATCTACACGATTTTTCATCATCACCTTCACTTTGCTTTCGTAGAAAAGAATCGGCTGAACCCACGAGTGTTCTTTTCAGGTGTTGGGTTAGATGATGAAGACGACGATCCTGATTTTGTGGGACGATGTTTTGAGGTGGTTTTTGAACTGCCCATTGGTGATCTCAATAGATCGTTTGCTTCAGAATCCCAAGGACTTATTTGGTGGTTGTCTAAATGAACAGGAGACTCGTTTCCCACTTCACCAACTTGCTGATGCAAGCTCATGCCATTACTAGTTGTTAATTCTTCTTCTTCTACTTCTTCTTCAGCAGCAAAGGTTTGACCCTTTGGACTCCGCTCGTTCAATGGAGACCCCATGAACTCAGTTTGAGGACGCATGCCTTTTAACTGCTTTCCCAGAAGAAATATTGTTTCTTGACACTCTGCTAGCTTCTCTGCAGCAGCTGCCAACTCTCTCTCCTGAAAAAAAAAAGTACCATAATATTTGTTTTTATTATCTACCATCTTTGAAATGCGTTGAACAAACAAAGCAGCTACAACCACAAAAGTTTAATTATAGTCTCGAATACATCTTATAGAAGAAATATTTAAAATGCATTGTGGCTACGAATCCTAACTGTACATTTTCAAGCAAATTACACCTACACCAAAAGCCACCAGTTAAGTTTCCAAGCAGTGTAAACTGTAAAGCTGTATAATTACTATAAAAGGGTTGACTTGCAGTCAAATATTTATACTCCATAATAATGAAAAATGTGGGAAATTATGTAAATGAAAATCAATGCTGTTATACTCCATTTGTTCCATTAAACTGCAATGCTGATGGGACATTGAAAGGAAGCGTTTGGCTTTTATCCCCAGAAGTACTCTTCAGTAAGGAAGAAATAACGGAATCTTGTAGAGACCCAAATCAATCAATCAATAAATGTGCTAATAAGTATTAGTTTAAAAGATGCTAAAAGAAATCAAATGGAAATATTTTATGAGAAGTGTAGTAATATTTTTTATAGGATGGACCACTGAGTGAATAATGGTGATAAAATTTTGGCTTGGAATTTTGCCAAAAGGGAAAGTTTTGCTAAGATTCTGACATTCCAAAAAGGAAATTGGTCAATTTTTAGCCCCTCTGCTTGTATGCAATTCTTGAACCCTTAAACAAAAAAGAGATACAGGGAACTAACTCTAAAGGTCAGTAGTTTTTTATGTGAAGGCCCTAGAAAGGAAAATATAGGTTAAATGAAGTATAAGAATTTTTTGTATTAAGATGTTACTTTAGGTAATTATTATGGTGACAGATGAATGAACATGGAGAAACATAATGACTCACCTGGTTACTTTTGCCATCCAGATCAGCAGCAGGAGAGGTTTCAACCCTGACATAATTAGCCAAAAAAACAAATCAGACGTATATTTGCACTGGATTAAAAAATGTCAGGTTATGTATGTTTTTAGATGTTATAATGGCTAAACGAAGCATTATATTTAGATATGCATGATCTTGGACCCAGACTTTGTAGCAGTTACGCAAAAATCCCCGCAGTCTCTACAAACGAGTAACTTTTAACAAATAAACTAGTCTGTGGTTGGATGTTACTGTGAAACTAATAATGTCAATAAATGATTTTGATAAGGAAGCAGGATGATTCTTTTTTTTTTTGGTAAGAGCTTATGAAATAAAGATTAAACAAGAAATGTTCTTAATAAGTACATGAAATACAAATGTTAGAAAATATGAGCAAAAGCAGGATTGACAACCCATTGCCAATTTTTATATAAATAAATTATGGTATTTACCTTTGCAGTTGCTCTTGAAGATCCTTGCACCTCGCCTCGGTGTCCCTGTGATTTTTCCTCTCTTCCTCAAGCTCATTATCCAACATTGATATCTTGGATTCCAGAAGGTTAACCCGAGATTGCAAATCATCAGCACGAACTTCAAGTGAGTTGTAAGACTCTGCCATACACTTGAGTTGTGTCTCGGATAAACCATTGGACTTTTGAGCAGCTGTCAACTGAGATTTAACTTCTGATAGATGAATTTCAGTTTCACGTAACTGGGACTTGGTGGTTTCAAGATTTTCAGTACATCTAGCTAGATCCATAACCATGTTCTCTTTTTCTAATTTCATCTGTTCAAACTCCTCCTGCATGCATTTCCACGATGACACGTTCAACTCAGAGGTTGGGACAGAGTTTCCATCATGGGGTATGTCAGGATCAGAAGTGGAATCTGAAAATTGGGTACAGCCATTTGAATATCCCTCACTCGCAGGGCACTGATCCAACTTATTCTCAGGCAAAGCAACTTTGTCTATGCAATCAGGACTACTGGTTTCCGCATCATTAATTTCATATCCCACAAAACTGAAGCGAAGTTCACCAGCTTTCCCAAGAATACCAGAAAGGCAAAGGACAAAATCGTTTAGATCTATTTTGCTGCCTACAATCTCTTTGAAGGCGACATAGAACTCCTCAAGCTTCTGGATTAATCCATTCTCTTCAGTAGAAGTTCCCAGCACAGACTTTGCCTCCTTACCAAGAATTAACACGAAGTCGTAAATCCGGGAAATAGCAGCAGCCAACTCTTGGTCCTTGGCATGAAGAGTTTCATTTCCCTCAATCAATTCAAGATTTTTGGAACTCGCCTGGTGATCAGATGTAGCATCAGAGCAGCCAGTTGCATCCTTAACACCAACTGCCAAGCCTTCATGTGAAGGACCACGTACAGCCTGTACAACTAGGCTGATCTCTTCATAAAGTTTTACTGGATCTGTATCTTTAGGTAATGACATTAGTAAAACAGATATTTTAGATTTAAGATTCATTAAATCTCCATCAGGTTGTGGAACCAGTGTCAAAGAATCCCCATTTGGTTTCTCCAACTCGGGCTTTTCTTTAGCCTGTAACTCTGAGTCGGTGGCAACTGCTATCTGGTCCTGATTTGGAATACCACATCTTGCATGACCAGAAGTATCTGGGCTGGATATGGTTCCATGTGAGTCATTTGATGAATATGCCAACTTCTCCATCTCCAAGAAATCATCCATAAGCTCCAGACGGTTTGCACTATCAGCTCTTTGAGGACTCTCAATGCTCTTATCTTTTTTGTTATGAGAGAGCTCAGAGATCAAAGCCGTAGCCCAGGAACCAGCAACACTCATTTCATCATCATTCCCTTCTTCTGAGAAGGAGGCCACACTTGGAGGGTTGCTTAAGGAACCAAGAGTGGGAGTCTGCAGACCAGATCTCGTAGTGCTTTTCAGTTGAGAATTGGATTGCAATTGAGATTCCAGACTCTGAAGTTTGCTAACAGTCTTAGCACAAATGTTCCTCGAAGCTTGAAGTTCAGTATTGCGTTTAGCCAACGCTTCTTTCAGCATCTTAGTTTCTTCTTCCATTGCCAATAATCGCTCTGTGAGCAAATCATTCTCTTTCTGGTACCTTTGTATGCTGTCAAGAGAGAACTCCGGCAATGAAGAAAAGTGTGGACTATGTGGACTAGGGGGCTTTACTGGAGACCTTTTTATTCGAGTTTCACCATAATCCCGCCCCAGGCTGTCTACTTCCAGTTTCATTTGGGCAAGTGCTGCAGGTCCAGGCAACTTCTTTCGGACAAGACCACGCAATCTTTGGCACTCTGCTTCCAGCTTAGCTATTTTCTTTACGCCTTCCAAGTGCTGTTTATTTGCAACTTCAGCAGATCGTACACTCATATTTTTTTCTTCATTACGAATTTCTAACTCCTTGGCAACTATATGTAGTTCATATTTAAGAGTATTTATTTCCCTCTCACATGATTCGATGTTGCTTTTTAAAAGCTCAATCTCTGCCTCTGCTTGTGATTTCTCCTCACTCATTTTGATCAGCATGTTAGAGCGCTCCTGCAAAGACCTCGAAACAGCAGCATTTTCAGCAGCAGACCGCAGGAGTTCTTGATCTAGGTTTGCAATCTTTGCATCAAACTCAAGCTTCATCTTGTCCCACTTCTTTGTATTTGCAAGTTCAACATCATTCAAATTCTTGTCATGTTCTTCTTTCAAACTTCGTATTTGCCGCATGCACTCCTTGAGAGCACCATCCAAATGTGAGGCTCGATCTTCTGCAGTAAGTTTTAATAGAGTGACTGATTCTAGATGATTTTTCAGGGTTGCAGCTTCTGCCTCCGCCTTTTCCCAACCTATGCAATTAAAATTTAGAATGTAGAAATTTCATGGCATAGAGAACAACCGACTTGAGAAAATTGTGATTCATGGTTTGCTATGGCACTCATATTAATGAAATCTCATCAACTATAATCAACAAACAGATAGCATTTCTTATGTGATAAGATTAAACCATCATCACACCTGAGACGGCTTCCTCGGCAACTTTAGCGTGCTGTTTCACCAGATTCTCCTTTGTTGTCATCTCTGAATGGGCTTCAGACAGTTGCTCATTCAATTCCTTGACTTCATCTTCTAAATTCTTTATCTGATCCTCATATACCAATTGTTGATCCTCATATCTTTTCACTTGTTCATCATATGATTTCACTTGATCCTCAAATGATTTCACTTGATCCTCCAATCCAGTTAAATGTGAATATGACTCCACAGAAATCTGAACATAATTTGGCTTTTTGTAGCTATCTTGTTTCACCTGAAAGAGAAGGGTGATGAATAAAGAACAGAAGAAAGTATTACAGAAAGTATATCCAAAAAGGGAAGGAAACTAGGAGGTTAAAATATATCAACAGGATCCATGGAGGTTGATCCCACGACAGTACAAAGATGAAATCCATCACTGAATAGGAGGTCAACTCATATCAGCAAAAGATATGCTCATTAGAAAATATTGTGATGGGTCTCACAATTTTATTTTTCCAAAAGATTGGAAACAGAGAGCTTTTCCAGAAAGCGCTTTAACAAGTGCCAGCAGAGAAAGTGGAGCCATTGCTTTCTATTTACAGCTTTGGCACGAATGAAAGAGAATGCTACTAGAGCTTCTACGGCGAAAATGCAGAAATAAGTTATTGATCACACAGAGTTCTGGGGAGAGAATGCTACTAGAGCTTCTACGGCGAAAATGCAGAAATAAGTTATTGATCACACAGAGTTCTGGGGAGAAGACTGAGAGCTCCAGAGCCAGGTCCTACGGAAATGTGCCATATAGAGATCTTACAGATTTTATAAAGAATTATGGAAGGGCAAGTGAGCCAACCTTGTCTCCCTGAGATCCAGCTGAAGTAGGGATGCTAATAGATTCAGATACAGCAACTGCTTTGTCAGCACTTGACTTATCAGATGATTTCTTCTTCCAGGGCCAACTCCGACGATCCATGATCAGCTATACAAAATAAAAGATCCAGTTACAACCTAATTAGATGAACCAACACTGATTTAGAATTAGTTGTTTCATAATAAATCAAGCATACGTGGCTTGGATATCAGCTTATGTAACAGGTTTCTGTTCAAGAATGTGAAATAGCCCTTTTGCCAAAGGTGAAGTTACAGCCAATAGTCCTACCCCGTTTTCTCAAAGCTAGAGTAAAGCCAATTCTGGCCTACACAGTTAAAACAAGTTTATCACTTATTTAGCAAGTATGACATCTTACCAATTAAGTAAATGGAGTGATCACTCTAAATGTTTTTGAGTGAATGGTTCACATGCATTTACCTACCACATCTTCTAAAATTCAAAAATATTTATCAAATTCACACCTGAGCTCATTTCTCTCCATAACAATTTTCTTGAACTAAAAGCACGGCTTCATAGTTATTTCAAATCAGGGATTTCCAAGCATATCTGGCCCCTCAAAACTATTTTGCAATTCCACCCTGAATTTGCCCAATCTTCAGCATAACTACCCAATTCTGGAGACCTACTCAAGACTCAGGAGGACATAAGACTTGTAATGAAGTACAAATCATTATATTTTTTTCTCCATCATTGTCATCTCAATATGCAAAAAGAAAAAGGAATTCCTCTTGTATGTTTCTACTAGTCCTACAACAGCCAATAAATTCATCAAGAAAATATTCACAGCCTAGCAGGCACATGAGTATTATGTTTTTACCCATCTGCAGAACTCAAATAACATAGTGATAGACTTGCATAGTTATTTATTAGTCTTCATAAAAGCATTCATTTTCATTCATTATAGAGTTAAGTTGAGAGACCTGTGCTTTTTTTCCTTTAGTGAATACATAGGTGATAATGCAATTCGAGTATAACCATTAACTGATCACAAATAGAACAGAACCAAAAAACTTTAATCAATAAATAATCTAATCATCAAATAGATTACCAGCCACACAACAATACACCATTTAACTAATAATGTATGGTTTTTCCAATGCGGAATTATCTCAGTAACTGCAGCTAAATTATTTTTTCCTTTGGTGATAGCATCAGAGAGCAAAATACTTTCCCTGCAGTGATATTATTTATCAAAAGAGCAAAACCCAAAAACATTCCAGATCCTTGTAAAACACCACTGCGAGCATTTGTCACTGACAACTAATGTAGACACAGACGGTGCTTGCGAGAATGTATTTCACCAAACTATTTTTATTTGGGACGACAAAAATTACACAAGGCCAGTGCTCCGTTAGTTTCCATAATGAAAAGACAAATCAGATTTTATGCAACACAACAAAGAGTAGTGATGAATTTCTATTTATTATGAACAAACCTGGAAAATAAATGCAAAGGATTTCTAATCTCGCACAAGAACAAGAAAGATGATATTTGAGTCTTCACTCAAAATGGGGATACCTTTCTGCTTATGCAGAGCATTCAGAAACCTTAGTTCTAGCTAAAAAGTTATAAATTTTTCATTTTAATAATCCTTATTTTCGGTGGAGGAGGGGTTGGGAAAAAGAAAATGGAGATTAAGACCGAACACCAACAGCCCTAGAAAACAATGGCTCAGAATGGACATTCTGGAAGGGGGGAAAAGGCCTAAGATGAGAACTGACAATTTAAAGTTGAAGAGGTATAAACTAAAATGAAAGGAATCCCAATCCAACAAGAATGGCATGCATCACCAAATCTGGAGGAAATTATCTTGACAAATATAAAAAAAATAAAAATAAAAATTGAGCAAGACATAAACACCGACATCATTTAGGAAAAATATCGTAGCTAACCATACTAATTAATTAAAATACTCCAAATTAAAGAGCATAACATTTATATACGGATTCCTCTAGTTCGCAAACATAATTAGTCAATTCAAAGGCTAATTTTAAAAAAAGGCCAAAAGGAATCAATTTTCAGTAATATTTGCCAACAAACATGACCTAACAATGTAATGTAAAAAGATTTGCAGATTGAATTTCTTATCACAAAAAGTCCAAATTCATATGCAATTGAAGATCAGTAAAGTTGAAGGAACACGGAATCGCCGACAACAGTATACAAGATTGAAAGTAAATAAAAAGAAACAAATTTGGGATTAAACTTTAAAAAAGGTAACAAAGCACATAACCTTATCAATCTAGAACTCGATTAGATCAAGGGGCGATGGAGAAACATAGAGTCTCGAGAAAAGCGAAAACCGATTAATTACTTGAGAACTAAATAAAGATCGCAAACATCGATGATATTCAACTTACCAGCGACAATGTAGTTCTCAGAGAGAGAAAATGAAAGTTAGAGACAGAAACAAATAGATAGATAGATGTCGATTGAAGAAGCTTGATTGAAGAATTTTGTCTTTTCAGTTCCTATAGCAATTTAAGATCCACACTCAGAGCTTATCTGTAAATTCAGATTTCCAATAAATAAGATATATTTACGGAAGTGGTGGTGGTGGTGGTGGTGGTGGTGGTGTCGTCGATGTGGTGGTAGTGGTGGTGGTGGGTGGTGGGTGGCGGAGGGACGAAATTATATATGCGGAGGTGGGGGGAGAAGGCTGCGTTAGGTGTCACTTAAAAACTCAGGGGGTTGAGAACCTCTTAAAAATACATCACCATATATTGCAGTATATGGAAATTTCACATTCACCCCCTGCTTTTACTTTTAGTATGTATCTCAATTTCACTTTTAACCCCATATTATATTTTATCTACATTTTGGTACCATTAAGATCAAAATATTCCATTTTTACCTATGACATTTAAAAATATTAACAGTTCAAACCCAGATGTTTTCGAATCTCAAATATGCTATCATTTGTTTAATGATAATTGTTCCATTGACAAACACATAAAAATTGCTTTGTTTATATATATATATATATATGCATTTTTAAATGCCAGTTTTGCCCTTGAATTGTTACGATAATCACGTTATAATGAAAATGGTTTTTAAAAATTATAAATTAGAAAATATGTCGCTTTTATATAACCAGTGAAAACAATGTTGTTTTATTATAGTTCTTTTTAGTTTTTATAATTTATCTTTTAACGATAATAAACACAATTACATTTGTCTTGGGCCATTTTTCATCCGAAAGTGTGTCAAAGTAGAAATTTAAAACATTACTTTTAACGTCGTGCATTATTTTGGGTATGTACTTGGAAATGTCATTTTAACCCCTCCATTAACTCTTGTATGTGTTTAGAAATTTCACTTCGACCGTCTAAATTAATTATGATAGTACAATTACTTTACATTCTTTTATCCTCACTTCTTCACATGTAGTGATTTAATTAACCTTTTTCAAGTGGCGATTCAATTATTGTGTACCCTCAAAGACTACTCATCTTCATGTGGATCGCATCCGTGCTTTGCTCTTTCAAGTTTACAACGATTCAATCATTCAATTTTTGTTAGGGATTTATTCCATGTGTATATTTATTTGGATCACTTATTAGGATTCAAAATATCAAAATGGTTATATTTTCAAGCTTTAAAAGTCACCTATTATCAGCGTTCTATGCTCCAATTTCTAAGGCAATGCAATTGTGGTTTCGATGATGATTAATGGATTTAGAGAAGAGTTTGGTGATGTTAGTTTAGATCCTTGATCATTCACTTTGCCTTGTTGTCGAGTATTGTCCCAGCATCATATCCTTTGTGTCCCCCTATCGTCAACCTTTTTCCGAAATTCAGCTCAAGTTGGCACGTTTGGCCTTGTTGAGGCAATGATCAAGGGGTAAGTGCTAGCCACCCTAAACCATATAGCGATCCATATTATGATATAATTTTATATAGATAAGATAACTGATTATGTCAAATAAAATTTGAATATATTTGAAAGGTGGGACATTTGCTGCACCAACTTTGGCATTTCCCCTCATTTTGGTACCATGGGCCATTTACATTGCAAAGCTCCCCATCCTTGGAGAATTAATGGACTTGTATTAATTTTATTTATTTATTTGTCACAAAATTAACAAGTAAGTAAATAATTTTAAGCTATTTTTAAAAAACATAATATATCATGATTTATATAAGATATTTCTTAAAACCCTGGTAAGATAATAGTAAGTAATCAAACCGAGAGAATGATTATTATGAATTGTTACGTTGGAAAACAAAATAGAAAATATATTTCCTTTCAAATTTAGAAACCTCATAAATGACACGCCTTTTAATGAGTTCTTGTTTTACATAAGTTGTAAAACTATACAAAAGAAAATGTATTATTATGATATATATATATATATATATATATACATACATACATACATATACACGGGAATATCCAAATAAGAAAGATAAAAAAGTTTAGAACGTAAAAATAAATTATTCATATGTGTATCATTAGTAAATCGAAGATGCATACGTAAACCATATTAGTTTATTTACATTATTCACATATAAAGATGTACATGTGATCGTACTTTCTTGTTACCAATGATTCATAAATGAATCGTTTATTCTCAATTTTTCAACTTTTTTGAAACCTACATATAAATACACAGAGTCATGTTCATACAAAAATTATAACCAAATAAGTAGACACGAAAATGACTGAATCATGTGCGATTTTCACTAAAATCACTTGTAAAATCAGATGTGATCCACGTGACTTTGGTTAAGAAAGGAGGTGGCGGATCAGGTCGTCCACTCATCCTTTGTGTTGACTGTGTTTCATAATCATATGTTAATTAACATGTAATTTGACGGTTTTCTTGTTCTCTTATTTTAATCATGTTCTCATATGATCATCCATTTCTTCCTATATATCGAATATTCATGGAAATTGATTAAAAATGCATTTATTAGTTAAAACCGAAAAAAAATGCGAGAAATATTTGTATTTGAAAATAATAAAAAGAAACTAAACATACAAGTGGAATGATAATAGAGCAATTAGGTATCTTGTTTATTATATTAATTTTTCCATTCCATTCGTTTTGCATTTTGGTCAATTGGCATAAAAGAAATGCAACATATCATGTTGACTTTCACTCTTGACGTTTTTTTAATCTCGATACCAGTGTTACAAACATTTTGCATACATAATTTCTGATGCGTTTGAATCTTAATATGTAAAATGGTATATTTATTTTTCATGAGGGAGCAAAGTGCACATTAGAGAAATGTAAAATAAATAACAGCCGAGTTTTATACTTGAGGGGTAAAAATTGAATAAACTTAGTAGATGAAGGGGAAGAGTGTAATATCAAAAACAGTTAAAAGACACTTGGAGGGAATAATCATGTGGGATTTACTTTTTTATTTATTTCTTTATATAAAACTGAAAATAACAAAAATTAAAATATATTTATATGAACTGCAAACTTAAATATATGTAAAACATAAATCAATTTAATTTAATATATCTCATTTACAAATAGAGTTTTATATGGGAAAGAAAAGAAACTGAAGCCATGATCCAAGACAACATTTTTGAAGTGCCAAGATGGAAACACCATATATATATATATATATATATTATCAAAATTTACACAAATCTTACCCTAAATTTGGTGTAACACGAATCGATCAAATTTGGTATATTATTATTTATTTACATTAAATTTTACATCAATTATAAAATAAATCTTACATTTTAAGGTAAGATTTGATGTTAACCATTGTAATAGATATATTATTTGCATTAAATTTTGGACTAATTTTTATAGATTTGGTGTAAGATTTATGAGTCATTTACCCAAATGCTTAACCCGTAAGCATTTATCGATAGATTCAGACACTTTAACTTATTTTACCTAGTAGAATTGTAGTCCATGAAAACAGTGTTGTAGACAACAACTTACTCGATAAGGGCTTGTCGAGTGAAGTAGTCATTCTCAGTTAACGGGTAGACTATCTATCTTTATCATCGCATTTATTAGGTAAGATTTTTTATATTTGTCATGTTCATTCATTAAGATAAAATGACCTAATATAGATAAGCTTTTAATAAACAACCTCTTAGTGTTGATTACCCATTAGAGAATAGAGATGTTGTAAGGTTATGATACATGTCTTGTAAAAATACTAGGGACTGATATATAGATTTTGACTACAATTTCTTTTAAATATGAAATAATTTCGTTTTATTTATTATAAAGACGGAGGACCGTATGAGAAAAAAAGTTAAGATGAGAATGGTAAGAAGAGATATGAACTCTTGATCACTTTTAATCTCATTCCTACCCATGAATTATGGTTTAGAAGGGAATTGATCTAGTGCATCTCGATGCACTTCATTAATGTTGACATTTAATTATGATTAGTCAAAGAATGAATATCTCTTCTTACGTTTTTTTATTACAACTTTCTTTTTCACTGAAATTCAACTTTTATCATAAATGTGTGTGTATATATACACCAACGATTGTGAATTTAAAGTGATCCAAAAAATAAAATTATAATTACAACTTACATGTTTTAAGCATATGTATTGTTGATTACGGGTTTATTGAAAATTATGTATTATATATATATATATATATAAAAAATATGAACGTAGATATCATCTAACGTACATGCATTAAACAATACTTTTCAAGGCTATTGACTAAGCGTTGTATGAAGATAGTCGACGGCTTAACAAATCAATAATTTTATAGTTTTGTAAACTTTTAAATCTATTTTAGTTGTTGAAATTTTTATAGTACCAAAACCCATATTATTTTAATGATTAACGTTACATAAAGATTCTTGTAAAATTCATATGAATATTTCATTATATACATGCAAAATCAAGAATTCGTAATTATATTATTTGTGGTCATATTCACTTGTATGAAAGTGGTAGCATATGTTTACCTTAATATATTTTGTCCTCGTATAAAATTTTGTATGATACAATACGTTACTATTATAATTTGTTTTTATGTGATTATTGAACAATGTTGCTAAAAAATTAAGATGCCACGAGAGCAAATTTAATTGGTGGAACACAAAAAACCCAGTTATATAAATCACTTAAATTGGAACTGGTTTATTAATATCTTATACTGTAATTAGTAACAATAATAAATAATAATACTTTTTATAATACAATAGTTATTTTATGCTATCATTTGAAAAGATATGGATCCATCTCCGTCTCCGGATTCGACATACATAAACCATGCACATACAATACACATACATACATATATAATATAGTTGTTAGAAATGAAAACTTGTAAATTACTCAAAGGTGTTTTATTGGTCTAATTTAAAATAATATTTAACACTTAATCTAAAAAAGCTTTTAGTTTAATTGATGATTTCCTAGCTTTTGTCTCAAATTGGTTTTATTTATGTAGTTTTCATTATATATATATATATATATATATATATATAATTCAAGTTTTGATTTTACATTTTATGTAAAAAATAACTAAGTTTATTATTTATTTTTTAAAATATCTTGAAGACCAATGACCAATTCATTGTTTTAGTATCAAATATTATAAAATATGTACTTTAATTTTAGATGTATGCCCAAAAGTCAAAACGTATATTTTAAAATACAATATTATTAAACAAATGTAATAATAAATACATTTTATTTTAGAAATATAAAACTTTTTTCAATTAAAAAGCATTTATTAATTACATATTTTCATTTGTATAAGTATAATTACATTAGAGGGTATAAAAATCATGACTAAGATGTAAATGAAGGAAAATAATGTATTTATATTTATTTAGTAAATAGTAAATTGTGGAAAAAGTGATTATATAAGCTTGTGGTGGAAGGGAGGTATAATTTGTTATTGCTTAGCTGTAAACGAGTCTAATTGCAAATGGACCACCGTCACTCACACACTACAGCTCACCACTCGAGTGTGACCCATACCCATTACCCTGTGCTGCCGCTCCACCCAAACATATCTTCCTTCTACTATTTTTAATAAATATATTTGAAAGTATTTTCCAGATCTCGAAAAGCTAACTACAGACCAATATACGTGATACGAAGAAAAGACGTACTAGTAATTAATGGAAGAATGATCTGGATATAGCAAGGATGGATCTGAAGAAATGAGTAATTTCTGGCATGAGAGGGTGGGGTCCCACCACCAGAAATTCGGATTTGTGTTTTGAATTTTATGATCACTCATTCATATATAGGGTTGAAAACAGCTCCCTACTCCCCCTTTTTCTATTTTTAGAAATTTTCATATTTACAACTTTCAATTAAACAACTTGATTCATACAATCTACTTTATAAATTGTGATTTATTTTTTATTTGCCACATAATCTTGTAATTTTATCATCATGTATCTATTTCTGTGTTTATTTAATCATATATGTTTTATTTTTATTTACATTAAAATATATTTATTATGCGTAATGTTTATTGATAATTCGGTTATATTATTATGTAGTTACTTAAAATAACTTAGGGCAAAATCAATAAAATTTTAATTTTATAAGTTTGTCGACTTCACTTTTTTTGTGCTATTTATAAATTGGATGCTCTTTTAATAACTTTTTTGTTCGATATCATTAATATGCACCGTTTTAAAATGATTTTATACCAACTTGGAATCATGATGAAAGGTACTAGTAGATTGATAAGGGGCTCATTGCTTAAATTCCTATTGTACTTGTTAGGCTTACCTAGAATCCTCTTTGTTCATCAACGACGTGAGAACCGCTCAGTTGTTCAAAATCCCTTCTTAGGGATTCATCATGCTCAACGAGGTTTGTCTCACTATTCTGATGATACAAGAATCGTCTCTGATACTACTTGTAATGCCTCAATGCCCACATCAATAAATCAAGCTGATAACTTATATAACTTAGGATAAAATCATTAAGAAAGTTATTGGTAATACACAACTTTATGCTTTTAAAAAGTTCACAAATATCATTTTTTATCAAGTTGGGACGGATTGTCACAGTTCTCCACTCCACTTGTGTGAACTCGCAAATCTCATGTCTCGTCAACGTGTAACGAGTTATCACACAATTGGAGTAGACTTTACAGAGGTTGCACTAAGATGACAAAACAATGTAAGTTAATCGACATTTGAAAACATTGGTAATTGTATTCTGAATGTTTGTCTATGAAATGTTGATGAAAACCAAGTTAGGGATGTTACAAGCTAAATTGTAATTTCATAACCGATAGTGTTCACACCACTTTTGACTTATGTTGCAAGCTAAACCGTACCTTTATAAATCATTTACCAACTTCTGACTAGTTTTCCAAGATAGTTAAGATTCTTATGATCAAAATGGAATTTACAAAATTTTTGAACAATTGATTCACTTTAAGATCATCTCTCCATTAGGGTCGTCTAAAAACATTAATCAACCACTTGAAACCGACAATAACTCGATTTAACGCAATCGACCCGACTGCTAGTTAACAAGGTTGGAATTGAGTTAGATCAATTGAACCCAACCAACTCACCTATCTGTCGAATGCTGATAATACATACAACGTTCAAAACCCTTCCCCCTCCTCCCACCAAATAATATGCATCAAGTGTGTTTTAATTTTGAAACCATAACTTAAGTTAGAATTATACGCTTTGGAGGAGGCAACCTTACAACTAAAACAATGGTTGAATGGTCTATTTTTTGTTCAATGTTATGTATCTTTCCTGAAGCTTATGGATAATATGAGACTATGAGTTTAAGCCTAGCATCCAACTAAGAGGCCGTTTACCTAAATACTTATCCGGTAAGTGCTCACAGTAAGAGTCAACATTATAATTTACTTTATCGGATAAGATTGTAGTACATTAAAATGTATCTTATGCAACAACTTACCTGGTAAGTGCTCACCCGAGTAAGAGTCGTCACCCTCACTTACCGGGTAAGACTCTCCATTCTCTTCATCGCTCTTACCCGGTAAGATTCTTGGCTCTTGTCATGTTCATCCAGTGAGGAAATTTGCCCAGTAAGTACTTACTAGGTAAACGTTTAGTAAATGGCCCCTAAATAATTTGTCCTTAATTATCCATACACTTTGTAGAAAATTGTTGGGGTAAACATACTAATGAAAAATATAAGTACTTTACAGATAAATAAATGTGTTCCTCTATAAAAATAAGCATTATATTTAGACAAACAACAAAAATAGAGGTACGGAGAAAATATCGCAGTTTGATTCATTGAAAATAAGGCATCATATTTTCTTAAGTTTTTTTCCATGTAAAATGATTGTTTGTTTTTTCATGTTCGTGAGCTTTCTCTTATGATGATGAACAAACACAACTAAGAAAAGGGGAGTCGACCCTCTAATATTTGTGATCATTTTTTTTCTTCAAAAAATCTATGTATCAATCATTATGTATTTACCCACCAACCCTCAGTGCAAAGCGTAACAGTTAGGTTGGATCATACTTAAATAGACAAATTGTCACACCTTCAAAACAAACTAACACTGAACAACTAATCATGAAGCGTTCGGATTATACATCCAAATGTTCAACATTTTACATAAACATTTGGTTTTACCTGTTAATTGTTTTGGTCTTTTACAAAAATTTCTATTGTAATGCTACATTTTAAGTATAATGACTTTTACCCTCTTATCGTCTTTTAATATAATTTCTCATTTCATAGACTAACTTGAAAATAATTCCTTTGTAAATCATTATTTTAATAAAGTTGTTCACTGCTTAACATAATACTTGATCTATAATCATAAAAATTGTAACCTACCATAACATATTTCCATGATTTAAATGGCCAACTACATTATGGTAAAACCATTGATCATTAGTATCACTACAACATTATAAATGGAGGTCCAATTCCAATTTTTTAAAAGGTATTGGGTCCAGGAAAACCTCTCCTTGTCATTCACATCGACATTGACATTGACATTAACTCACTTGTAATTGTGGCCTAACTTCAAATCTTCTATTGTGTTAGTTTAAGAAGTTTCACATAATTTTAACATTTTGTGTATTAGTTAAATTGGTAATCTTCGATTAACTCATCTAAAGGAAATTACTGATAAAAGAGAGGAATGAACCTAAATATCCAATGGAAAATAAAATATAATATAATTAGCGTCCTTTTTTCACTAAATAGAGGAACAAACATAATGTGATCAAAATGTCGGTGTGTTTATGAGAAAATACAAAATGGCAACATTTTTGTATCGTGAAATCTGATATTAAAAATAAGCTTCATTTGTTTAAAAGGAATATGGATTACGGAAGTATAATTAAAAAATCAAAATGTTTTTATAAAAATGAACTTCCTCCGGTGATCGTAAATCTTATTTACGATCTTTCATCTGTCGGTCACCAAATAATATGATTTTAAAAATGAGATATATAATTTAAGTGTAAATTAAATAAAAAGGAAACTAATAGTATATGTATATTTTTAATGGGATGGTACGAACGCTTGCACCATTTATTTGCAAGATGTCCTTTGAAACACCTGGCACCCACAATATTTATTTGCATGTCTTTGAAAACATAAAGCACCTTCACACACTTACGTAATAACTCAATATATATATATATATATATGGGCCTATTCAAGGGAGAACTGAGTTGTTTGTGGTAACTGTAAGAACCAATATTAACCACAAATCAATAGATAAATTAGGAAATTTATAAATTTGGTAATTTTAAATTAAAATTTTAATGCAAGGATATTTTTGGTATTTTAAAACTCTCCTCTCTCCTCTCTTCTCTCTCCGGCCACCGTTCTCCGGCCTCCGGCCACCGTCCTTCGGTGATACCACTATATATATAGACACTCAATTTCAATCATGATATTACTTTCTTATTTGCGTGAACCTTCAATTTTTTTTTTGAGTTTGTTAGCTTTTCTGGTATGTTTTTATTTTGATTTTACTTCGTTTAAACATAAATGTTTAGCTAGATTCTAAAATGATGTACCAAAGTTTCAATCCAATAAACCGACAACCTGCACGATTTGGGTTACAGTTTTGCTTAAGCTAAGTTGGGTTGAGATTTTTCAAACCACAAATATTGGGTTGAGATTTTTCAATCAAATGTGCAACGCTATCTAAATCTGTATACCTTTTTTTATTTTTAAACGATGATAGGAAAATGTTGAAAAGTATTAAAACCATGTGGAGTTGTGACCCATTGTTGTAAAAAAGAAAGGAAGAGTTGAGTTATTAATATAAATGAGAAATGCGATGTAAATAACCAAGAGAACAACACAATAACGATATGTTGACCAAGACCCCATGATGCTTGCCAAGGTGTTCATATTATGTTCTACTTCTTCCCGTTGATATACCTATCAAACTTGCTTATAAACATACAGCCTCAACCACTATAATGGAACTAATTGAGTGTTTGGGATTGCTTGTTTGAAACAACTTATGTTTTTTTACAAAATTGCTTATCAACTTATTATAAGTTACAAAAGATATATATTTCATAATGTATTCTTACAGATATATATTCTTTAGAAACGTATTACAATGTCAAGAAAATAATGTTTTTATATGAATGCGTGTGACGACATATGAGATTAAATTGATCTCCGTCGTTATCTACGTGTTTATACAAATAAAAATCTTTTGTCCTCAAATCTCATGTTTAAGGTCTATCTATGAAAATACAAAATCTTACATGATAAAACCTAATAAACAGAAATAAAATAAGTAGAGCCAAAATGGTCAAAGCTAAGTACAAGTGTGGATATTTGTCCTTCTTGTATATCTTTATTGCTAAATATCATCACTACTTGGTACTTACTAAAACATTATATCTCTGGTTATTATATATGATATTTTAACCCAACTAATATTATAAATAAATAATATCATATTTCTAGAAATTATCAATTTTGGATTTTCGGTTAATTTATGAAAATAATTGTTAGTGTGTAAGCGATCGTATCCGATGTAGGCCTAATTTTTTAACCACAAGTGACAGTGACGACAATCCAATCCTTTCGCTTCCTGCCAAATATTCTTGCTTCGATTTTCGTATCAAACCCAATTTATGAATGAGTTTGAGATTAAAAATAATCAAGGGTCCAGATATTTTCTTATGCTTCTCATCCTTAACCCTCTTTCTCACACGAGATTTCATCATGTATATATAGATGAAGGATCGTGTGATAATATGAGTTAACATGAGAAGTGTAAGAAAATATCTGAACCTTTGGTCACTTTTAATCTAACCCCCACCCATGAATTGCGCTTATCACGAGAATTGACCCATTACATCTCGGTGCATCACATTAGTGTTAATATTTAATTATGATTGATCTAAGGGTGGAGATTCATTTTTACCTTTCTCACCATAACTTTTATTCTCACAGGAACCCATCCCTATATATATATATATATATATATATATATATATATATA
>NC_037538.1:6862933-6881272 GCF_001531365.2 Cynara cardunculus var. scolymus | reverse complement strand
ATATATATATATATATATATATATATATATATATATATATAGACACACACATGAAAGATTGTGTGAGTATATGAGTTAAGGTGAGAAGTTTAAGAAAAGATTTGAACCATTGATCATTTTTAATTTCACCACATCCTATGAATTGCATTTATCACGAAAATTGATCCAGGTGCATCTCGGTGCATCGTATTAATATTGATATTCAATTAGAATTGATCTGAATGTGAAAATCTTTTCTCAACATAACTCTTCATCTTACCAGAGCCCAACTCTCTCTCTCTCTCTCTCTCTCTTTCTCTCTCTCTCTCTCTCTATATATATATATATATAGGGGAGCGTTCAAATAAAAACCACCCAATTTGTATAAACTGTGAAAACCACATTCAACCAATCATAATTTTTCATTTTGTTCATTTTTTTTGTAATTATGAGTGGTTGATTAACCATTTTTATTTTGGAGGGTATTAATCATGGATATTATCGTTTTCATTATTTTAATTATAGAGAAATACATGAAACAGTTTCATTAAATATTATATGAAATAAATTCATCAAGAAAAATATTATATGAAACAATTTCACAAGATTAAACAATTTCATGAATTTTTTTTCATAAGATTAAACAATGAAATGGACGTATGAGGGTGGTTTGTACAGTTTACACAAATGAAGGCGGTTTTCATTTGATCATTCATATATATATATATATATACTTTGTAATTTGTTAGTTTGTGGTTGGTAAAACATTTTGCTGAAAGATTAATAGATAGAATTCTGAAATTGTAGCAAAAGTTGCGTTAGAAAGGAATCCAAAGCAAATACTTTTACTTATGCTTTGCATCGGAAAATGTGTATTAATTTGTGCGAGGAATTTGTACAAAAATAACGTCGTTTTCAAAGCAAGTAATATTCTTCTTTCCGGAACATTTCTACGAATTACAATATAAACCTACACTTTTCACTATTATCAAACTCCATATTTATTAATGAATAACCTGTTTTTTTTTTCAATTCATCACCAACTTATCAAATTAAGAACTCTCTTAAAAATTCATAATCACAGTTTTATAAGCACCTCCTTTTTGTGGATGTAATTGATTATAATTAATATATTAATAGTTATAAAGTCCAGGAATTAAATAAAAGTTAAGAAAAATATCACTTCTCACAAACTTTATGGTAAGAATCAAAGTTTTTATTCAATCACCAAAAAGATACGAGGTTTTTATAAGAAAAATCTCCACAAAGTTATAAAACACTATATTTTGCTACTAAGAAGTTATATTGGAGATGCTATTACTATTAAGTCAACCCCTAAGTTATTAATTTGACTTCATTTAAAAGAAAACCAACGTTGTTACATTACGGATGAAACCTAATGGGTTACTCTAACGTGTAAAATTATGGAACCAATTTGTAGGTGTATGTGGTGCCATGATTGAGCCAATTTGCCATTGGTATGACCACCACCTCACATGGCTCCACAAGGGTCTTGGACCCGACTCGTCCCTTTCATGCATTCAAAACCATGGACCGCATATGCTCATTACTCAACACGTTTAGTAAAAAAAATTTGGATGGTTACATATTTTAATAGAAAAATATATGATTATTAATAAAATAGTTTAGCTTAATCTGTAATAATGATATAGTAGGTTAATTCTTTATAGACTAAAGTTGATGTAAGTAACATGATGTTGATCGCTAGTAATTATTGTAAGCCATTTTTAACTTACTAAGTTTACTTGTAGTAAATGACACTATTGATAGTTTATCACCACACTAATAGATGAAGAAGTAATATTATGAGATTCAGTAATTTTTTTTTATTAATATAAGATATTTAAAAATAATATTTTTTGGATTTGTCTGATCGGCTCTTTTAACTTTGACAGTCATTGTACTTTAGGGTACTATTTGATAGATGTGGGCACAATGAGAAGGGTAGATTGAATATGGACCGATCTATCATATAGTTGGGTTTTAAAAAGACTCATAAATCTCTATTTCGTTATAGTCGAAAGTTTGAGACATGATTCAGGTATTAGTTTTCAGAGTTTTTTTTAAATATCGTTATTGTTGTATTTACTTTTAGAGTTTTTGTATCTTGTAAAGTTTTTAACAACATATAATTTCTTCGTCAAATTAAGTTTCAACATTACATTCAGTCTGAATTTATGTGTAAATTTATAAAAAGAATTTATATATATATATATATATATATATATATGTTTTAACCACATTAAAATTAAGGTCCAACCCCATAAATTTTGTTAGCCCAAGTTCAACGTTAATTTTTTTTATATAATTTGTTTTTTTTTCCCATTAATTGATAATTGTGAATTATTAGGATCAGAGTTTTTTCTGTAATGTATAATTATTAGGGTTAGGGTTTGTTAGTTGACGTCAAATTGTTAACCTTTTGTTGTTAACTTTTAGGGTTAGAGTGAATTTATCTCATAAACTAGATATAAATATAAAAAAATCTAAAAAGTCATGCTAAAAAATTAATTAGAAAAATTTAAATTGATTTGAATTTCCTACTTTAGTTTTGGAAAAAAAATGTATTTATTAAGTACACGACACTTACATTGGTTACGTCACTTACGTGCATCTTTTTTATGCAATTGAGATGGAATTATACAGAACTCAGGTGACATTTGGCTTAAAAGAACTTTTTCTAAATCAAACTCATTCCAAAAAAAAATGAAATTGAAATGAGAAGTGGTCAATTGATATGTCCGGTTGGCACGGAACAAAATGAGATCACTATTCAATTCATTTGTGAATTTTATTTTCATATGTGAGTTCATTTTTGAAATATACAACAATGGTTTTTATTCGTTAATATAAAAATAGTAATTAATAGCACCGATATTGAGAGTTTTCGAACTATGGCCCAAGGATCCACCGTTTAGTTGCCGACATGTTTGTTACACAATTCAATTCACGGGGACAAAAACCCAATGCCTTCGTCATATAAGAAATATTTATTTTTAGTTCCGACAAAAAATCAGATGCATTTTAATATTCATTTTCCAAATATTATGTCATTTTCACATAACCAAATGGAAGGCATATAATAGAATCATTAGTTCCAAACCGTTTTGGTGTGCAATATAAAATAAATAATTGTCATTGAAATTATTTGTTATTAAGTAACAAAGACCCAATTTGAAACTGCAAAAGTAACATGTTTTAGGACTTGAAACTTATTGCCATTATTTTGAAATAAAGTACATTGATATCTTAAATTGGCAATTATATATGTCATTAATGTGACCTCCTTAGCTACTCAATATTAAATGAGTATGTTACCTCAACCACTTTTTTTCTTCAACTCTTTTTGTGCTTTCTTCATTTCCTTAGATGTCGGTTGGTTGGATTTTCTTTTCCATTTTATTAATTTTTAAGTATTTAAGAAACTGAGTTGTTATTTATCGGCAGATTAATAAGTTGATCAATGTTGAAGACTGTATGCTATTATTTTAGTAATTGTTATAAAATATAATAGCAACTACATTAGTTTAAGACATTATTTATTTTTACCTTAAAATTTGGATTGGTACAATTGATAATTCATCGTGGGCTTGCATCGTGTAACACCCGAAAAAGAAGGGGAAATGAAAAGATTGTAACTTTAGTTGGATCAGAAATAAATTAAAATGGATCAAGATGGCAGAGATATAAAGTGGAAGGACCTGTTTTGCCAAGTCCTACAAGTTTGAAATTCAATCGTAGATGGTTTTCTTTTTATCAATTTAGCGGCAGTAGTTTCCGGGACGTTTTGGCACCCATTTAAGCATTGTTTGAGTAATATTTTTACGCCATTTTAGTTCTTCTATATGTTTCGAGCAAAACCATGTTGGTGATACGAAAAATGATTGAGATTTGAGAGAGAACTTGATCAAGGAACGAATTATGGTTCACATGAGATTAAAGCAATGAATTTGGGGACTGGGAGCGACCAAATGACGTGTAAGCCTACACTAGCTTGAGGTAAGTTTAATGTGATTTAAAACGAGATGCATATAATAGTATAATATTTAGTATTTTATCATGAAGGTATTTTTGTTGTGATTTTAGATATATTATGACACATTCATAAGGGTGCGTTTGGTGCGCAGACATGACAGAACAGGACAGGACAGGACATGGTAGGACAGGACAGGACAGGACAGCTGTTCAGCGTTTGGTAAGACAGGACAGGACAGGGCAGAACTGGTTAAAATGACCAATTTACCCCCAATGAGCAATCAGAAACAACAATCAGAAACAGCAAACATGAATCAAAAACAGCAAACATTAATCAAAAACAGCAAACATGAATAAAAACAGCACACAAAATGCAGTAGCAAACATGAATCAAAAACAACAAACATGAATCAAAAACAGCAAACATGAATCAAAAACAGCAAACATGAATCAAAAACAACAAACATGAATCAAAAACAGTCGCAAACAAAATCAGAAACATGAATCAAAAACCAGCAAACAAAATGAATCAGGTGCTGTTTTAGCATATATGAACAACTACAAGATGCATCAGATTTCATCAAACCCAGCTCACGAATTCAAGAAAACAGCGAACACAATCATCAATTAGTTGAAATTGCAAGAAACCCACTTTGCTGCTAACAGAAAATAACTCTAAGGAATTGTAAATCAGACCTCATTTTCATGGAGGAGCATATTAGGTATTCCCTTATTAACAGGGAACCTTCGACCAGTCTCCGGGCAAACGAGCGTGCCTTCCTCGAGGTGAAGCTCTAGGAGTGCATGGTGGAACTTCTGCAAGAACTGAGAATCGAGCACCGAAGGATCGGGGACTTCGTCAGGGAGTTCATCGTATCCCATGGTCTTTGAAGCGTCAGCTAGGGCTTTCCAATCGATCTTGGAGAACATGTTCTTGAGGAAATCAGGATTGAAATCGACTTGCTTCTCGACGACTCTTTCTGCTTCGATTAGGAGAAGGAAGCCATTGATTACTCCCTCGACGACTCTTTCTGCCTCATCTTGTTATTCGTTTCTCCGGCGGCGGCGGTCAGGGAGAAGGGATGTCGCCGTCGAGATGGAGAAGGAGAAGGTTAGGGGTGCCATGGAGTGGAGGCGGCTTTGGCAGGTGCAGGGGCGATGTGGGGAAGAAAGGGGGAAGGGGTAGTGGGGTAAAAATGTCTCTGTTCCACTTAGTTCCAGGGGTAGGAAGAGAACAGCCGTGTCCCATCCTTGTACTAGTTAGTTCTACTTAGTTCTACATTAAACCACACCAAACGTAGGACAAATCTGTTCTGTTCTGTCCTGTCCCATCCTGTCCAACGTACCAAACACACCCTAATTGTACAGTCTTTTAAACATGAAAAAGCCCGCTATGTGTTGATCGAGGAATGAGTTGTGCATGTTGAGCTATTCATACTAAGTCAGGCACATGTGTGGTTTTGTAGAAGTTACAAATACCATGAAGGTGTCTCTGTACATTGTTCGTCTAGAAAGAAGATACAAGTACCATGAGGGTGCATTTGTACACGGTTCGTCCAAGAAGAAGGTACATGCACCGTGAGGGTGCCTCTGTACATGGTTCATCCATAAGAGTTATTCAAAACCAGTACATACCGTGGCCACTATATATTGTTAAGTCATATGATGTAGTTGACTCTCACACTGCAACAGTTCAATTGAGGTATCATGTGTGTTGAGTTGTATTATTTTGCATGCTTGGAAGATGTGCAAAGTTTATATATTAGTTGTTTGTTTTCAGCATTTCATGTGATAGACTTGGTTGCTGTTGCTTTGGATCATTTCAGTCTGCTAGTTTGTAAAGCGTTTGATCAGATGTTTAAGTCCTCTACTGCGAATATTTGTAAAATATTTATGGTTGCAGTTTTATTTAGTTGATGGTTTAGTTTAGTCACAACCGAAAAAATGGGGTGTGACGTATTGGTTGAAATCAATATATCTTTTTTAAGTAATAGAAAATAAAAATGTGTTCCACAGTACATGTAATAATAACATTAAAAACAATGAGAACAAAGGGCTCACTTTTTAACGTGTTAGAGTATCTTCAGCCATTGTGTTATATTGTTGTAATTTTTTAAATTCAGAGATTTCTACCTTCTCTATTTTTTTACTCAAATTTGGATGGGCGTTTAAGACAGTTTTTGAAGCAAGTAAAGTTTTTCTTAAATCTCAAAAATTTATAAAATAACATAGAGCTATTGAAGATGTTTTTAGAACATTGGCATATGTCAATTCGACCCCTTTAACTTATTATGTTTAAGTTTAGGTAACTAAAGCTATAAAAAAAAAATCAAATTAACTTATTATGTTTAATTTGAGTGACTCAATTATAAATTTTATAATGTAATAAAAATATACATCATTTAAAAACTTATATTTTTTTTTAATATTCAGGATCAGGACCGGCAATCCATAACCGGTTGAACCACCTTGACTAGTCTTACCATTTTCGACCGTGATCGATTATGGCAAAAGCTTGGGACCGATTAGGACCGACCCAACTTGGAACCGGTTTTTGGCCATCACTACTTATTAGTTGCTGAATCCTCATTGTTCCACAACTAACAAATTGGATGCCTAATTAAATTCAAATAATTAATAAACAATTAAACGTTAAACGGTTGAATCTAACAATTAAAAGAAGAAGTCACATGGTATGTAAAGTTATGGTTAACTGTTGTCACTTTATTATATATAAATAAACTTTTTGTATTAACTTTTTATTAAAAAGAAGATCAGTTATTCCGTCTTCGGATTTTTGGATCTTGTGTTGCTCTGTCGTTCAATGCTTGGGTTTATCTGTTATATACGGTGGCTGTGGTTTTAGATTGTTTCTGCGTCTCGACGTTCCCTTTGTCTCTATGTTTTTTGTTTTTTTATGAATGAATATATGGGTGGTATTTAGAAAAATAAGATATTTTATGGAGTAAATTTATGAAAGGAATAATAAATGAAGATTACTATCAGAACAGTAGAACAAAAAGGGAAGGAAAAGGAAGAAAGTGGATGCAGCCTTATTTAGTGAGTGGGTTGGAGGCTTCCATTTTGTAGCAGACAATGATGGGTGGCCTTCATAAAATTTCATGGTCCCACCCAATTACATAACACACGTGTCGTCTTCACCTCTCCAGATATATTGTCTCTTCTTTCTTTTAAAAGGTAATTTGACAGTTGTTGAATGATTTGGTGATTCGAATGATATGGTGGTTTTTATGATATAGTTCAAAATAAAATATAATTGTTTGGTAGCTGTTTACAATTAAATTAGGGCACTAAATAGTTAAGGGAGACTTAAGATACAAAATCATTCAGAATGTTTTTGAACCATTAAGAGGCAGACTCATTTTTTGCCAAACAAGATTCACCTCTTAATGATTCAGAGTCTGCCTCTTAATAAAACTATTAAGAGGTAAAAAAATAACCCCTTACCCACACATTAGTCAAGTGCTTCTTTACCCGAACTCTGCCCCGTAAATATTTATTCGTTAACTAAAATAAATTATTGGTAAGCGTTTTGAATCGTCATTTATTAATAAGATTTTCGATCATTGTCTTTCTTTTTATCGGGTTAGATTGTCGGTCATTATTATCTTTACCTAATAAGGTATTTGAATCAACAAGATAAGTGTTTGATAAACGACCTATTACTTACTTCACTTACTAAGTATGGTAAGCCACAAAATTATTATAGGATAAGGGGCATTATAAGAGTCAAAAATCTAATTCAATAATTGAGAGATTCTTTTTAGACGTTGAGCATTTACCGGGTAAAAAACCTTATCCACGATCACTATTGATGGTAAAAATTGTTATTAGATAAAGTATCTGAAAGTGATGACTTTTGATATAAAGCGTTACCTAATAAGCATTTGACAAAATGATAGTAAGAGTTATCATGTTCACTTATCGGTAATATTTCCATCATCAAAATAACACGATAATCATAATCTTTGACATGTTACACTTATTGGATAAGATTTATGATTATCGAAATAACACGATAAGAACTATTTTTTACCGAGTTAAAAATAATAAGTGTGTAGTTACCGGATAAGAACACCTCGAACAGATTATTCAAAATAGATAAAATGGAGAATTTGATGATTTTTTCTTTTGATCCAACATATATTCTAAAATATAGAAAGTAAGAGAAAGAAAATGTAAAAATTCTCTTAAAACAAGAAAAATAAATTCATAACTTTTTCGTACATTACAACTGAATATGAATGCACCCTTAAAAAGTAATACCGGAAATTATGTGTAATTATTGTACGGTTACAAGAGGTTATGAGTAGTTATGAATCGGTGGTATCAACGAGTGTTAATGAGCCGAGTCGAGTTGTAGGTTATTTAAACTCAATTCAAAAAAATATTACCATGCTCGAATTCAAATAACATTAATCAGTGTCATTGAAACACTGATAAATAATCATCGAAATTCACCTGATACTAAAATGTCAGTGTCATCTCTTCTTAAACTTCTTTTAGGTTTTGAGGTGTTGCCCAAAACCTTGCAAGAACCGCTCCAGTTTGATCCTACACATGAAATAGTTATATGTCATATATAAATCCATGTTTTTATAACTTATAATTTAGATATATATATATATATATATATATGTTAATTTATATATATATATATATGTGTATATATGTGGTATAAAATACTCCCTTTTTTAAACCGTTTATAAAAAGGTCCATTTATGCATTTAAAAAGACTGGAATTTCATAATATATACAATGAATCAACACTTTTCAAAAGTTTTACGTTTTAGGGGGTATACCTGTCATGATAGCAAACTTGAAATGCGAGAGAGGAATTTTAGCCAAGGGTCTGAATGTTAATAACAAATTACAAGGGACGATTATTGGCATTTGAGAAAATTTATGGACCTGCATTGTGATTTTAAGAAATTGGTAATCATGAACTCCTCAGGCCACATTCCAGTATTTCGGATTGTTGTACTGTACATGTGATTGTGAGCGCATGTTCGTATTTTGTATTATTTTGGTGCAAAAATGACGTGAATGGTAATTTACCTTTTACATTATTTTCGTATATTAAAAAAGTTATTTAAATATATGAATTTATTTTTATTTAAACAAGTTTTATCTTTTTTAATAACTTTTTAAATACATATTAAACTCCGTGTCGAAATGTTAGTTAAGAAAAATGTTTTTTAATCTAATTATTAAATTTAATTTAATGTAATATTCATCCATTTTTTAAAATTTATTAAAGAATAAAAAATAAAAAATAAAAAATAAAAAATAAAAAGGAGGAATAAGAATGGGGACCACAGCAGTTGTCCCTATCGATTACGATTGCCCACAAAGGCTCATACAAACGTGTACGAGTAAAGCAACCTCCACCCAACCCCTTAAAAACCATGTAGCAATAATTAAATGTCGTATATGAAATAATTTTAACATTCTTTAAAAACATACTCTTTTTAACCATATGATCTCACAAATTACATTCATTAGGAAAACACATGTGCTCAGCATAAATTCGAATACCATTAAATTTACAGGTTTAATTACAAAATATAATCATGAAAATAAAATAAATGACTTGTCAGTTAATTATTGTTACATCTTAATAAACGTCTATTGTATTAAAGATTTCGAGTTTTGATGATTCAAGTATCATTAAATTTACAGGTTTAATTACAAAATATAATCATGAAAATAAAATAAATGACTTGTCAGTTAATTATTGTTACATCTTAATAAACGTCTATTGTATTAAAGATTTCGAGTTTTGATGATTCAAGTATGTGTGACGGTGCTTTTGAATCTTACAGATTTGGTTAGACGGTGATCAAATACCATTTGATTTGGCTTGAGTTGTTAACAACAGATTCACTGTCATTCTTAATTTAATGTTGCTAATCCGTTCTAACTTAGTTTTTATTTTTCACAAACATTAATTAGAAGTGATAAAATCATATAAGCTAATACGAACTTTACTATAAATACATATTTAGTGATTTATAATTAGGCATTAAAACTTAAATTGAACAAACAGTTGTTGGTCGAAATCTTCAAGGTCAAATCAACTCTCATATAAAAGTTAGTCCTTTGAACTTCTTCTCATAGATCATCCGGTCGAGTTTGTTCGTGGTTAGATTAGATTTTTCTGACTAAAATCTTCAAGGTCTCATGGGATTAATACAGTTGTGTGCAAACTGATCGAATATCCACGGTTATAAAAAAAAAAGGTATCGTTATATCACTCGTTTTTAATATGACATGTTTTGAATCCGTCTTTTTTTATGTCATCAATTCTTGAAATGCCTACATTCCTTTTAAGAAAAATGCATCTAAAATTTCCTCCTCTTGTTACTAGTCATTTAGTCGAGCCAAGTACAGTGTCCTTCCAAATATCAATTGAGATTGCTACTCCCCTAGCTAGTGAGGTTTGCGTATTTTGCATGTTTCAAATGCTATGATCTTCTGTGATTTTCTTGTGTTAGATGTGTTTGTTGTCCTTGAGCAATGATGACTGGCTACCTGAACCATGATATAGACAAGTTGGTTTTTGGTTTATTGCAAAAATATTTTTCCTTCTATTATTCCTTCCACGAGCTATAACTTGTTGCTAATTGTCAAGCTATAGTTACAAGGTTGTTATATACGACTTAATAGCTCGTAAATTCTTACTATTAACAAAGCAGTTCCAGTATGGGTTTTGTGAAATCAGTTCCTGTGAGCATGAAATCGAGAGCATATTAATCAATTAAAACAATCAACTTCTTTCAAGCATTATAGTTTATATTCATTTGGTTTAAAAATTAGATATTTTTAAACCAAATGAATTGTAAAAAATGTAACATTTTTCAATAGGTGATCTATAACTTGTAAAAACTAATATCTCGATTTTATTAAAAGATAATTTTATCGATAGTAAAATGTATAATTAAACTTCATGATAAATTAAATTAAAAAAGGTCGCAACATTTAGCTCAAAAGGCTTTCTATTATAAAGTAAAGGTAAAACGACATATAAGTAGTCCATGTGTTGATGCAAAGATTTTGAATTCGATCCCTAGAAAGTATTGAATTTACCAATAGTCGCCCCTTTGCCCCTCATGTGAGGGATAATTTAGTTTTTTTTCCTCTCTAAAAATTAAAAACGAAATAATATTTTAGTCACCCCTAGATTTCTTAAACCTAGAAATCGTAAATCCTTCCTTTTCTCCGGCAAACCAAATCATGAATCCCTTCTTCCCTTGCTTTCTCTGGAGGCCCAAACCATTAAACCCTCTCTTTGATTTTCTTTTTGAAGCATATAATATTTATTTATAACAAATTCAACAAATAAACTCAAACATTATCCTCAATTTGGTGAGGCTTAAAGCTTTAACCTCTTGGGAGGCCAAAAAAACATATACCGTCAGGCTAAATACCTTTTGGCCTCCCCTTGATTTATCTAGTGAATCCCTTCCCTTACCCTTGATTTCGCCATGGAACCTCCAACGAAACATGAACTCAAGGTGATGTGGTTCATTTAGCAAGAAATCCATATATCAATGGATAGGAAGAAACCCAAAATCCAATTGTGTTACTACGGTTGTTATGTATCAAAACCTAATTCGTTTGTGGCTTGCAGTCATTGTGTTGATTTTGGAGTTCGTTGAAGCTCGTGGTGTCACTGTTTCATTTGTTGTTCTTTGGGTTCATATTTCGACCATCTCTACATGCCTCTCAAATCTCGATGTGTCTGTACATCCAACCTTCTATGTGGGTTTTTGTATTTCTCATACTCTTTGTAGGTAAATTATTTTCTTTATTTGTATTTAAGGGGTTTAATGGAGATGGATGTGGTGAAGTATTTCACAATGGTGAATTGTTCAGAAACCAAGATGAAGAAAAAACAAACCTAGATATAGGTAACCCATTGAAGTTTAACGGAAGATAAATTACTCCGATACCAGTATCTCTTTTTCAGCGTCATTTTTGTCTCCAACTACTTCAACCATTTTTTACATTTCTTTCATGCTCCTCTAGATGTCGTGCTTCCCAAGTCGCTACTGCGAGTGATGGTCACAACAACATTGCTGCAACTTAAGAAGGGTCGAAAGAACGAGGAAAAAGGTGGTTCAGAGACTTGTATATTGAAAGAACAAAAATTAGTGTTTTTGACTTGAGAGAAAGAAAGTTGGTGGAAGAAGTAAGAAGATGGGTAAAAATACAGATTTATCTCCCATAGCAGGGGCACATTGGGGGACTAACGGACCTCAATTTAATGATGTTAACTCAAGGGACTAAAATGTTATAAAACATAAAATAAAACCTATTAATGTATTTAATGCATTTTGGGAACCAAATTCAAAATATGATCATAACATAGGGACCAAGAATGTAACTTGTTAAAAACTAGAAGATGTACCATGTCTTTAAGCACTATCCCGTGAGTCTTTCAATAGACAATGACACCTCCTTCCAATTAATACATTGGATTCTAAGGACCGGTAAAACGGATAAACCAATGATATTATTTTTATTTTATTTTATTACTAAATGTAAATTTAAATAAATATATCAATCATTTCAATTGCACCAAAATGGAACCATCTTTCATCTAATTCCTATTTTGGGGAATCAACTTTCAAAATCGTCATTTTGGGGAACCAACTTGCACCTGATTTCTATTTTGGGAAATCAACTTGTATCTGATTCTTATTTTGGGGAACCAACTTACATCTGATTCCTATTTTGGGAAACCAACTTACATCTGATTCTTATTTTGAGAAACCAACTTTCAAAATCGTCATTTTGGGGAACCAACTTGCACCTGATTCCTATTTTGGGAAACCAACTTTCAAAATCGTCATTTTGGGGAACCAACTTGCACCTGATTCCTATTTTGGGGAACCAACTTGCAAAATAATTATAGAAAAATAACTAAAATTCGTTTTTTCCAAAAATTAATGCAATAAAATCTATTTTTCATTTCAAATCTCGTTTTTTTTTTTAATTCAGATATGAAATTGAACATTTAAAAAAAAAAATCCAAATTACCACAATAAAAATTGTTTTTTACTAATGCAAAAAAAAAATCAATTTAATAGAAAACAATTAATTGATGCAATAAAAATAAATATTAAATATCACATTCAAGATTTTTATATCTGACCAATTATATCAATTAATTTTTTTTCTATTATATTGACTTTTTTTTGCATTAGTAAAAAAAACAATTTTTATTGTGGTAATTTGGATTTTTTTTAAAAATGTTCAATTTGATATCTGAATTAAAAAAACGAGATTTGTAATGAAAAATAGATTTTATTACAGTAATTTTTGGAAAAAAAACGAATTTTAGTTATTTTTCTATAATTATTTTGCAAGTTAGTTCCCCAAAGTAGGAATCAGGTGCAAGTTGATTCCCCAAAATGACGATTTTGAAAGTTTGTTCCCCAAAATAGGAATCAGGTGCAAGTTGGTTCTCCAAAATGACGATTTTGAAAGTTGGTTCCCCAAAATAGGAATCAGGTGCAAGTTGGTTCCCCAAAATGACGATTTTGAAAGTTGGTTCCCCAAAATAGGAATTAGGTGAAAGTTGGTTTCATTTTGGTGCAATTTTCCCTTTTTATAATAGTGCTAATTATATGCATACAGAGTTACTATAAAGTTAACTTTGTTTTCATATTTTAGGATGCCATGATTTTAAAATAATTCATTTAGTATATCTGGTGACCATTTTTTTTAATCGCAGGTGTATGGGTCAACTTGTATGCACATTGATTATTCTTAGGGGTCTGGAGAACAGTCAAGAAAATCTCAAATGGCCTTGTAGGATTCGAACCAGTGATCTTTAAGGAGAATCTCTAAATGGCCTTGTAGGATTCGAACCATTGATCTTTAAGGAGAATCTCTAAAAGCTCAAATCTTATTGTCAGTTTAGCTAACCCCATCAGATACGGCGGTTAAATTCATGTTTCCTAAAATAGAAAAAAGACTAGTTGATATATTTTAGTTTGCAAAATAAAAAGAATTGAATTTTGGGTCCCAATGAACTATTTGATTTATGGTTTATAAAATACTAATAAAAGCGAAATTGGTATATTTTAATGCAATTAGCACTTAATTATATTATTTTGTTCAAATTAACTAATATGATTAAAGATAAAAAAAGATGATAAAAACAATTAGCATTTTTGATAGTTTATGATGGATAATTTGAATGTAAGTTAGTCACCAACAAATTTAGACCAAAACATTACTGCTTATAAAATTCTATGTCTAATAACTTGTTCCAGGTATTTAATAACGCTTATTAAAGTGAAGGATTTTGTCATAGATGTCTTACATAAATTAAAATGTATATTAAGAAATTAATTATCATATTTGGAAAACATGGTAAAAAGACCCATCAACTTTATTGGAACATAGTTGCATTAGTTGTTCAAAAAGCCGGGTGTTTGGGGAGCTATTGCTAAATGAGATACTCTCATCAGTAAAATTGGACTGCATGTTAATAATTTCTGGTTGGTTGATACCAATGGCGATCGAAGATGGATTCTATCCGAGGACGGAGTATTCTCGGTCAAGTCGTGTCGGGGTAAGATCGATGAAGGTGTTTTACAATCCGACGGAAGGATAACGAAGTGGAATAAATTAGTGCCCGGTAAAGTGAATATGCTTATCTGGCGTCTTTCAAAATCTAGACTCCTCACCAGATGTAATCTCTCCTTAAGAAGTGTCCGGGTGAGCTCGATTCTTTGTCTTTGTTGCCTAAGTCAGCCGGAAACGGAAGTTCATCTCTTGTTTGGATGTTCGTTTACAAAGGAGATCGGTGCTTATGTAAAGAATTGGTGGTCGGGTTTTTCTTATCAAGCTGCCAACTTGACAGAATTTTTTTTTCTGCAGTGCAATTTCCTTTCAAAGGGAAGAGGGTTAAGGAGGCGTTGGAAGTAATTCTTATGGCGTTCATTTGGGTGATATGGACGAATCGCAATGCGCTAGTCTTCAACAAACCCCCAAAAAGCCCGATGGTGATTTCTAAGGAGATCGTGCTCTTTTCGTATAATTGGATTAGAATTAGATCGAAGTCTTGTAATACTCTTAATTGGAATGCTTGGTGTATCAGCCCTTTAACGACTTTGTTGTAAGTGCTAGCCTTCGGTGATTTTTAATAAATTTTGTTGTTTCTAAAAAAAAGTTGTTCAAAAACTTACAGTGACCGAAAGAGACTTAAAAATAAGTTAGCTTCTAATTCCCAAACATTTAAGTGAGATAAGAAAATTTATTAAAATTTTAAATTTTTTTTAAATTAGAAATTATTTTCAATAAATTATTTTCTTTATAAAAAGTCTTTTGACTGAATATTTGATTATTTTTGGAACGAAGAAACTGTGATCTGTCTGAAAAATCGTCATCATCCTATTACATCAAGATCAAGACGTTCTTGTTGACGACGTTGATATAATTTTGTTTGCCGATTTTTCTTGTAATTGCAAGTCAATTTCATTGACACTACAAGCTAACAACCAAATTAAGAAAAATAAGAAATGTTATACAGAATTTGTAGTGTTTACAAGTTATTACAAGGGGAGAAAAAAAATGTCTTAATCAACCAACATGAATGGTCGACCAATCGACCAACAGGAGACGTGCTCTCATTTTTATAGCAAATAATTATAATTGAATGAGTATCAATAAAATCCAACTACAGGTGCTTGAGATACATCAACAACAAACGATGTGTTTTAAATGTTTTTTTTCCTTACTTTTATTTTTGGGCTCGTTAAAGCATGATCTTGTCATATCGATAGTGTTTTGTGTTTAATTATTAATGAAAATAATAAGCCTAAAAAATGAAAACGTATGAACTATCATCATATGAAAATATATTTATTACTGGTTCTTACCATATTCATCCGGTGAAGTAACATGACTTGGTAAACGCTTACCTGAGTAAGCATTTGGTAAACAGCCCGTTAAGATATAAGAATAACTAGTTACATAAACAACCAACTTTATCAATTCATTCTTCAAATAAAACCCAATTTTGATGTGAACAATAGTAATTTTCTAGAAAAAATAATTGTTGACATATATTATTTGCAATTATCATGTTCTTTTTTTTTTGGGATTAAAACAATTACAAGTAAAAATCTTATGTCAACACTCTTAACTAGGGAATATATATTTATTATGTGTAAAAGATGTACCTAATTATACGTAAAATTCCTAAAGAATCTTTAATAGTTACCATATTGTAAAATCAAATTTGTTTGAAAACAAAAAAAAATTATAAACTTTATGTGGTAAATCCTTAAAAAAAGAAAAAAAGAAGATTAAGAATTGTACATTCTATTAAAGGGGTGTTTGAGATTGCTTATTTGAAACAACTTATGTTTTTCTACAAAAGCACTTGTCAACTTATTATAAGTCAGAAGAGTTTAACTTCTTTAAAAACTTCTTATTACTGGTTTGACATCAGTATAAGTTGTTTATCCAGACACTCAAAAGTTCTTATTACCTGTGTCACACCGGAATTAGTCAATAAGTTGTTTCTATAAGGAATCCCAAACACTCCTTAAGATGCTACATCAAGAACTTGGAGTTCTTATTGAAGACTTTGAAAGCATATAAATAATATGATCAAGTTCACAATCACAAGCCAACAACCTCATTAGGAAAATCTATTCCATGGAGAAAGAAACTTGGCAACTATTTGTGTAATGACAAAAAGAAAATGACAGAGTAACATATTTCAACTCTTGTTTTGAAAAATAACAATTGAAATTATATGGTCAGTGCAAGCTAAAATGACCTGTTTGTTATTTTAGGTAACGTTTGATACGCATACATGATTTAATTGGACTGGATAAAACAGATAGAATTTGAATTTTAGTAATTATTTTATAAAGTAATGAAGAATGAATATTGTTTGCTTTTGTATTGGCCAATATAATGTTGACATTTAGTAGAAATGATTGTTAGTCTTGAAATGATTGATTAATTGAAATAAAAGAATTCAATTCATCCCCCTTTGTGCACATCCCAGCGAACCTAATCTTGTAATTAGATGATTAATATAATTCTTGATTGGAACATTTTAACTTGGATAATTACTAAAATACAAATACTTAATAATAAATTATCTACTAATTAATCAAACAATCTTCTAATCATTACAAATGTAGCAAGCTGGCAATTACATATTACTTATATTCACTTGAAAATGAAATGAAATGGAATGGAATATTTTATTTTATTTTATAAGAATGTCTTAGAATCCATCAATATTCATTCTTATTTGTTATATATATATATATGGGCATAATCAAATGAGAACTGATTAGTTTATGGTAACTGTGAGATGCAATCTCAACCACAAATCAACGGATAAATTAGGAAATTAATAATTATGGTAGTTTGAGTTAAAATTATAATTAGAAGAAATATTAGGTATTTAAAAAAAAAACTATTTTTCCTCTCTCCGACCTCCAATTTCCGGCCTCCGGTGAACATTAATCCGGCAAGTATCACAGTGTATCATAATGGGTATCACATTATGTATCTTTGTTTTTAAGGTTTGAGTTGGTATCATAGTTGGTATCACAATGGTATCACAGTATATCACAATGAGTATCACATTATGTATCTTTGTTTTTAAGGTTTGAGTTGGTATCATAGTTGGTATCACAATGGTATCACAGTATATCACAATGAGTATCACATTGTGTATCTTTGTAATTACTTGGTATCTGCCAGATTAATGTTCACCAGAGGTCGGAGATTGGAGGTCGGAGATATGAGAGAGGAGAGAGGAGTTTTCTAAAAATACCTAACATGTCATCTGATTATAATTTTAACTCAAACTACCATAATTATTAATTTTTTAATTTATCTGTTGATTTGTGGTTGAGATTGGATCTCGCAGTTACCACAAACTAATCAGTTCTCCCTTGAATGAGCCCACATATATATATATATATATATATATAACCTATGTATATATTAAACAATTTTACAAGATTAAACAATTTCATGAATTTTTTCCATAAGATTAAACAATGAAATCGACGTATGAGGACGGTTTGTACGGTTTTTACAAATGAGGGTGGTTTTCATTTGATCGCTCCTATATATATATATATATATATATAGAGAGAGAGAGAGAGAGAGAGAGAGAGAGAGAGAGAGAGACTTGGGATCATATGAGACCAAACCATTTTCGTGAGACCCGTAAGACCAATTCTCAACATTTGGATTAGATCTACAATCGTCAGATTTGAACATTCACAAACGCCATGAGACTTCTCAATAATTACAAAATTGCCACCGTGCAATTTAGACCATTAGATC
>NC_037538.1:6842173-6862423 GCF_001531365.2 Cynara cardunculus var. scolymus | reverse complement strand
TCTCACAGTTACCACAAACTAATTAGTTCTCATTTGATTAGGCCCCTATATATATATATATATATATATATATATATATATAATTATGGCAAGTTAAAATAACACATCTCAATTAGCACCTAGAATTTTGTTTATATACTAATATACACCATAGAAATGATATGTCAATTATAGTAAAATAACAATTAACAAGTTAAATTATAAATAAAATAAAATCTAAATTAATTTTAGAAGAAAATTACCTGATTGGTTTTGAGCTTCACTCTAAAGGTTAAAAATACCAGGAGGTCCCAGGTTCAAATCCAAGGAGGAATAAAAATCCCCTTGTGGCCACGAATGTTCAAATACGATGACTCCGGGCTATCTGTAAAGCAGACGATTATTCTGAAATTAGTCGGCTCACATAACGTGTTGTATATCTAAGTTAATGAAGAAAAAAAAAAGTAAGAAAACAAATATAATTAATTAAAAAAAGGGTTGAGCATGGAGATGATGGGAGATCATGGGCATTTTATCTCGTACCAATTACGCATTGGATTCTCTTTCCCTTTTTTTCTTCACTTTTTTGACTTTCCAGAATTCCTTCTATGCAATATGCATGGCTTGTCAGTCTCTCTTTTCATCTAAATCTTTTACGGCTTTTTTTTATTATATAAAAGACAAAATTACCATTCAATTTTGAACGATTTACGTATTTAAACTGTTTTTTAATTAAAAAATCATTAAATTTTATTATTTAAATGATTAAGTTTTTAAACGAGTTTGTTTTTTTAACAACAATTTTTTTTTAATTTCATATGAGTTTTTATCTTATAAACGAGTTTCCAACTTCCGTGACATCAAATCATTTTGATGTATCTGTTTTCATGTCATCAAGAATTACAACATAAATTGACATTTTGGCATCCATGTTATTAATCATTGAGGCCTACCATTATCAGTCAAAATGTGTATAAATAAAAAGAACTCTTTTAGTAAAATAATTGAGAAAAAAAAAGATATTTTTACATTAAATCAGAACTAGAGTAAACTGCAGTTTTGGTACCTGTGGTTTACCTAAAAATCTAAAAACCGTCCATATTCTTTAAAAAATACAGAGGTGGTTACTATAATACAAATTTGTTGATTTCAATAATCCATAAAACGAATGCATACATGATACATGTCTTACCACTAGGATTTGGTATATTATGTATGTTATTATTCTCACACAAGTCTGATATACAATTAGTCATGTCTACTTGTTTGAGTTCAGTAAAATTAAATCAAAATGAAACTAATTTTACTTTCATTGTTGTTCCCCGTAATAGGTAAGAGATTAAAGTTGCTCAATTTAGAATTTCTCGAAAATGAGAAGTTCTAAATGGTTAATGTCATTTTAATGCAATTAAACCTCTGAGTTAAAGAAAGTTGCAACTAAATTACAAATAACTAAGGTTAGTTAATGTAAATAAGCTTACTTGGTTTCAATTAATATTCGCAAAACCAGTTATATTCTATTTGTAAAATGTCTCCATCTCTTAAAATAACCATGACAATTTGTTCTACAACGATGAAAAATAAGATATTTGAGTTTGTGAGCTCATTTTATGTGGAGTAGGCGTCGTGACAATCCATCACATATAAGTTGATTTAGAAGTTGTCGTGTCAGCTTGTGGTTTAAGGTTGGGGCATTATAGTAACCATTGGAATTAAACTTTGAGATTAACATTACAGTATTACTTACTTAAAGCTGATAAAATCCTTTACCGATAATTTAATCTTAGATTTTTTTTTTTATTCCTAAAAATTTAAAGAGTACTATCACACGGACTATTATAATCTTCATAAGACATCTTAAAATAAGAATATTATACATATAAAAATTATTCACATAAAATATTTAATTAAGAAAAATACAAAATTGCGATCGTAAATTTTATTTATTTAGTGGGATGTTGACGAGGGGTTCGTCGTCATCATTCAAAAGTATTTATTTTTATTTTCTTTTTATGCAAAAAGTGAAATCTGGTGCACATGTAATGCAACTTCAAAAATTTTGCTGCTTCTGCCCACGCATTTCAAGTGCTTTTTTGGTTTAATGTTTGTAAATGTCATGATTACTTTGATCTATTTCATTTTATCAATCGTTCGATTTTTTCCTGTAAATATTTTGGATCAGATTCATATGAAAATGATATAAAATATCAATATAAAATGAAACATTATACATGACTTATTTTATACAGTTTTGGATGATACTGTATAAAAAAGTAAATAAAAAAACATACACATTTTACATGAGATTTTATCATCTTTTTAGACGGTGCTAATATTGTGTTAATGATAACATTTTTATGCGGTTTCAAACCGTGTAAGTGGGTAGGCGCACATATGCTATGGAAAGCTTTTATCCAATTGTAAAACCGTGTAAATAATGTATTTCAAATGTGTAAATGACAAATTCTTTTGTTGACTATAGTGTCATGATATGTATTTAAATATAATATAAAATGCGTACGTATAAAACGTACTATAGAAATCAATATATTTGCATGTAAAAGTTTATGCTTTTTAAAATTGTCCAAAAAAATCACTAACCGTATCGTTTATGTTAACGTTATAAATAATGGTATGTTGGTTACCATAAAAGATAAAAATGTGTTGAAAAATGTCTGTTTTAATTGAAACATATGGTTTCCTGTTAAGAATGGTTTAGCCTCACACGACAATTATAATAATAATAAAAAAAAAACTAGATTGTAGTACTAAGGGGTTTTTGAAAAGAAATTCAATAGCCATAAGCTCATGGTATTTGATTGACTAAAATCTATGGGTTTTCGTCTATTTTTATATACACTTGAATCAGTCATCGGATATGTAATTCAGTTTTAAAAAGGGTAAAACAATTTTACTTAAATATACAATAATTTCAAGCTCGAGTTACGTGGGAGACGGATTTGCCCTCCTTCACTAACCTCAATCACTGAATCAACTCCAAAATTTCTCTTCACATATGTTTTGTAAAAGATGAGTTCCAAGACCATAAAAATTACCAGTGATCAACATTTTGCTTAAATATTTATACTACCTTATACATCAGATTTATCAAAAGTCTTAAAAATAATTTTTAATGCACAAAATACTATACGTTTATGTACAAAGTCATAAAAACAACTCATAATACATTAAGTAATACAACTTTATGCATTCCGTCTTAAAATATATAGTACAAGTTACCAATGCACATTATTACATTTTCTTTTCATGTTCCCGAGATACTTTTGACACATTTCACTCATGCCTTCATTCTCTTATATCTCTATGTCTTCTCCTCGTCCTCCAAGGTAAATTTTGTACTTTTTAATGAATAGTTACACTCATTTTTAGTTGTAAGCTTATTAGAAAATTTGGCATCCCACTGTATTATACGGATACACAACTAATACGATCATAAAATAAAACGGTAATTCATGAAAGAAATAAAAAAGTATATCTGGTGTCCGAGTGAAGAAAGTCCTCAGATTTGGTCAGATGTCTTGTCTCGTGAATTGGGCCTGACCGAAACAGGCCTGACTACTCATTAAATACATTTGACAAACTTTTATTTTCTTATAAAAACAAACCCATGAAATAAAGTTGTTAAATTCGAGTTTTTCCTCAAAAATCATCTTCATATACCTTTGACTAAGGAAGGATGTAAACGATATGAAATAATTCATGAGTTATTCGAGATCGATTCGGTCAAAATTCGGTGAACATTCAATTCGAAAAGCTCGTTAGATACTCGATTTTTTATATATAATTAATTTTAAAATATAATCCGTTTTTATAATATAATTTGTAGAATATAAATAATAAAAATATTTTATATTTTTAGATATTTGAACAAAATTATTCATTTTTTTACTATAAAAACTAATCAAATATTTTTTATTAGAATCAAAATTAAAAAAGATAAAAAAAAAACTATAAAAGTGTTGGTGAAGTTATCTCACTTTGGAAGAGAGATGATAAAGAAAGGATGAAAAAATGTTATAAAAAGAGAAATAGGTGGATGGAGTTTCAAAAACTGTGTCTTTTTTGATGAAAAAAGTTTGAAGCGGATCGATTTAATTTTATAAGAACTAAGAGAACATCTTTAAATTTTAAATTTTTTAAGAGAATATCCTAAAATTTTATAAATTTCAATGGGTGAGTTTGGTTCGAACTTGATTAAAGTTCGAGTTTGAGCTTAATTTGAGTTGCAGTTCAAGTTTAGTTCGAGTTTCAAACAAGTTTAAGCTCAAGTTTAGTTCGAGTTTCGAACAAGTTTAAGCTCATGTTTGAGTTTAAAAAATTCCAATCGAGTTCGAGTTGAGTTTAATCTTTAACTATTGGCGATCTTTCGAGTCGAGTTCGAGTTTAAGAAATTACTATCGAGTAGGAGCGAAGATATCGATATTCGAACTTGACTCGCATCATTTACACCCCTACTTTTAACAAGAGTAAATAATTATATGGTTTTTATTTTGTCATGCATCCGTTAAGATGAAATTTATTAAAAAGCTTCTCTTAACCAATGGGTTCTTTTCTCATCCATGACTTTAGACTCTTATCATACACATGCGTTGTAATGTGTAATATATATAAGGACGTACCTATGATGGTTCCAGTATTGTTCAGTGTACTTGTTTAACCAACTTCATATATATATATATATATATATATATATATATATATATGTAAGTGAAGGCGTATGCATTAAACTTTGAGTGTTGTTTCGGAATATTATAGAAAATACAAGTAACATCACCCAAAAAACCGAGACACCCTTCCGAAATCAACCAAAAAACTTGAACAATCCCTTGAAATCAACTTGAATACTCAAAAATTCTCCTGAAACGATGCAATTAAGGTGAGGACACATCGACACTTGACGGGCCTTTAAAACTACAAGCGATGGGCAAAAGTACGAAGTCCATCACGGATGCAATGGTTTATGCATGCATGTTTGTTTTTGAAATTTGTACTTATTGAGTAGTACTTTTAATTATTTTAGCAGTAAAAAAATCACATCAAAATATGGGACAAAGTATGATGGTCTGCTTGGATTATTTGGATGAAAATATATGACATTAATGGTGCAATAAAAATTGTAGTATGTTTCATGGGAGTTTAAATATTTGATTTCAAAGCCATAATCAAATTCATATTTGATTCTTTCATTTTTTATTATGTTATAGAGTATAATATATGAGTTAAATATTTCGAGTAAAGATGAATATGGTTGAGTTGGACGTAGTGATGGCTAAATCAGCTCGGCCCGGCCCGGGACCGGGACGGGTAAGGATCGGTTATGGGACCGAAAACTGGGACCGGTTGGGGTTTGTGGTAGTTTTGTGGGACCAGGACCGTCCCGGCCCGTCCCGAAAATTCAAATAATTTTATAAATAAATGTATTTTCAAATAAATTTATAATGTATTTTTATAAGACAATGTAATTTTAATTATATTAAAATGTATTTTTAAAGTGTATTTGAGTGATCCAAATATAAATTTTATAATGTATTAAAAAAAATCTTATTTTTTAATGCCGGGACCGGGACTGGGACTGGCGGCCCATAACCGGTTATGAAGTACCTTGATCGGTCCTACCATTTTCGACCGGGACCGGGACCGAGACCGAGACCGGTTACGCCGGGTCCGGTTATGGCCAGTTATGAGAAAACTTGGGACCGATTAGGCTTGGCCCGGGACCGGTTTTTGGCCATCACTAGTTGGACGTGTTGAAAGTGTTAAACAACCCAACGAACCATTTCAACCGAGAAGAATCATTATCCGTTTTACGTTATTTAACTTATAACCCAATAAAACTCTTATCAAAGTGGGTTCGGATTGGTCGGTTTTAACATATTTTTAAAAATTGTTAAATTAAAACTTAAAAAGATAATAACAACATGGTTTTCAATAATCACTTTTATCGTATCAGTAGAAGATTCATCCGAAACACTTATGTAAAAAGAGAGATTTATAGCTACAAAAATCATTGTGAATATGAGATACATTAAAACAAAACATTTACATTTTTAAATGTATAAAGCACCAATTAAATACTAAACATTTGTTCTCAAAACTAATGTTACCATAAAGATGAGCTTCTATGAATGATTATCTTGGTTGATCTTATCGAGTCGGATTGGAGACCAACCATGTCAAATTGTAAAATTTATAACCCTCACGGGTTTTTGTTTAGTCTAGGTGGGGTTTATTGGCCCTTTTTTTGGGTTGGGGTAGGTAGTCGTCAAATCAAGTTTTTATTGTCGTTATAAAGAGTGTGAGTGTAATTCGTTTTTTTTTTTTTTGAAGGTATTTCATATGTGTTTGTAATAATTTTTTAAATAGTCGATTTTTTCAAAATCTAGACCATGTTTCTAAAATAAAAAATCAAAACAATTTATCATATTTAATAATTTATGGTCAAATATAATATTTAGATTTTCTTTTTCATTGAGATCTTACACTAATTTTCTATAGTCAATTTATTAATTAGATTTTATATTACCGCTACAATAATTGTAAATGTATATAATTAATACGTTTAAAATACATGTGTAATTATGTATAGTTCGATAAAAAAAAGTATAATTTTTGAAAATATGTTATTTAAAATACCAAGTACGTAAACTACTTTACTTTTAAACACAATGCTGCTTGTAAAATTAGATTTCGTTTAAAAATTAATTTTTAAATAATACAGTTAATTTTTTTGTTGATAAATACGTGGTTGGTTAAGTTCAGTGTTGTAGAGAAATAAAGTTATAAATAAGTAGGGGGTTTTATTTTTGTGGTTGTGTTGGTAATTTGGTATCATATATTTTATGGGCTTCAAATCTTCATTCGATCACAGTAAGATTGGGCCATTGTTATATGGGCTTAAAAGCCCAGGGCATATGCATGATATTTTTGGGCTTATCCAATTCCTATTTCCTATACACCTTTTTTTGACTAGAAATAATTGTAGTTTTTCATGCCATGCAAAATTTTCATGTGAAAGTGTGGCACGAAATTCACGATCTTGCAATATATTCATGATTTCTCCTGACCACCAATGTAATAGGATGGTCGAATATGGGGACCAATCGACTCTAAAACGCTAATCTATTACGTAATTTTAACGTTGAACCCTAACCAATATTCGATCTTCAAAGTTCACACTAATGAACAAAAGAATGGGCTAAGCCAAGTCCTTTTTTGATAAAGGGTGTAGCTTTGTGTTAAATCGATTAAGTTCTCTCTCTCTCTCTCTCTCTCTCTCTATATATATATATATATATTGTTCGTGACCATTCTTTTTCTTATATCTTATACGTTCGATCTTCTTTTAATTTAGTGTCCACTTGCAAATAAGTTTTAACATTTGCCAACTTTGAATAGTTTCAAGTTTAGTATCAAAGTGATTATGGGTTTAAGTTAATTTGTAGTATATATATATTTGGTCATCATGTTGTTGAAGGTAAGGGCTTTACTTTTACCATTCTAAAAATAGTGGTATGTTGCCCAATACGGTCAAATGAAGTCTTTGACTAGAAGAAAGAGGTAATAGATTTTGGAGTTTGTCGGAAATTGGTGGGGGTGCTCAGTACAACTCACGGTATTTGAATGAACAATAATGAAAGATGATCGTAACCGGATTAAAAAAAGGAATACTTGTTGATAATGATTAAAAACAAAGATAATGGACTACCACACAAATTTTAATGAATATGAATATAATTATAAATCATCTAAATTAGACTCAAAACACTTTTGATACCAATTAATCAAAACTAAGGTGTTGTTTACCAAACACTTTTCGGGTAAGCGCTTACTTACAAGAGTTATCACCTTTATTTACCATATCATATCATCTAATATTTTCATCCATCAAAATGGATTGATAGTAAACATTTCTTATCTTACCAGGTAACCACTAACTGTGTAAAAGTTTTCATCCCTTTTGTATGTCTCTTATCGAATAAGATTCTCCGTTTATTTCATGCTCACCCGATTGAAATAAGTGATATTCAAAAAAACTTACCCATTAAACATTTGATGATAGTCCCAAAGATGACCATCTAGGCTTAATTGAACACTTACATTTTGACATCATCATATATAACCAAAGGATATAATCTTTATTTTTTTTCCTCATCTAAAATAAACAAAAATTCACCAACACTTTTTGGTTCTTTTTGAAAATCCTTACCAAAACAAGCTCTACCTCCATTAGTAGGCCTTTATTTATCCCATCTACAAACTTCTTTTTTTCCCTTAACTAAAATACTAAATTCAACCCATTCTTTGTTAGATTTACATACATATATATATATATATACACACACACATACACATATATGTTAATATAAACAAAACTTTTTTTACATCAATATTTAGTATCTGATAAATGTTTTGCTTGCATGGCTTTTAGATCATGATAATTTTACACATCCGACAAATTTCACGTTTATAGGGATTTTAGATCATGATAATGACACATATCCAACAAATGTCATGTTTATAGGGTTTGGGGAAAGTAGTTGTTTAAGAATTGCCTGTATATATAACAAACTCACAGTCCAATATATATTGTCAGTTACCGTTAATCGGATGAATGGCTTAAGGGAATACATTTTCGTACCATAGACTACAAAAATCACTTTTTTTGATAAAAAAAAATAACATTTAAAAAAATGATTCATGTCAAATTATTAGTTATAGAATGTGAAATAATACATTGTTAAGGGAAAACATAAACCTAAAAGAAAGATGAAAGTTACCAAAACCAATTTGTTCAACTAATTATATTAAATTTGAATTTGAATTAGAATTAGAATTTTATTTCTAGACGTTACGTAGTGAATTACCAGAAACACATTAATAAACAAACAAAGAACACCTATTTCCTATTGCATGTTCCGTTTGAGTTTTGTAAAAATTCTTATCTTTTAACATATTGATTTTTCATACGTAAATTATTTATAAAAACTCGTTACTTACAAGACTCGAACGAACCGATTAACTTTTGAGTTGATGGACATTATCCAACCCATCAAATACTACCGGACCAAATGACTTTGGTTTTATTTGATGAAGTTAGCGTTAGAGAATTCGGTACCAAAAGTACCATTATTGAGGAATAATCTTTTTGGATTGTTTTTTTGTTCCAAAAAAGCAATTAATTTGACTTCTTCTTGCTCACTCATTTTGACACCTTAAATTTCTATGATATAATTGTGACCATTACTAGTGTTGAGCCTTTCTTAATTTTCTTCATCCCAAGTCCCTTTCAATCCTTCACATGGACTCCTAGTTTCTCTTTTCAAAATTGATACTTGATATTGACATATTTAATTCATAGGGTTGGGTTCACGTGAGACCCAGGGTTTTACGTGAAACTCGTAAGACCAATTTATGTTCATTGATCAACTTTATAAGCTAATGATCTAATGGTCTAAAGTTGCACGGTGGCAATTTTGTGATTATTGAGAAGTCTCGTGACAATTTTGTGTTTATGAATGTTCAGATTGTAGATCTAATCTAATGGTTGAGAATTAGACTTATGGGTCTCACGAAAAACTCTTGATCTCACATGATCTCAAGTCTTAATTCATAATATAATTTATACAATTTAAGGTAACAATTGATCACATAAACATATAATTTGGTTAAATATCATATTATTAGCTAAATATTTATTTTGTCATTTGATATATATTCCTTACGTTTCAAGAAAATGATTATTTCATTTTTCAAAGTCCAGAAAATTGTATTACTTCATTTTCTAGAAAGCTTTCATGTCAAAGTTACGTATTTTCTTTGTTAAGTTACAATGTAATTTTCAGGAAAATTTAAATGACGAATAATGTTTACTGTAAATTTTAATTTTGACTTTACCTAGTCAAATGACAATTTTCACTCCTACAATATACATTACTTCCTATTTTCTCAAAGTCTAAGGGCACGGGTAAAATAATACAAATTTTGACTCTTTCTGTACGTAGTTCGGATTAAAATAAGAGTATATCGAGTAAAAGTAGAAAACACGAAAAAACGTTTAAGGTTGATTAAATGTATAATTTTATATTATTATACGAATATGGTTTTATCTAGACTTGCATATACATACATATGTATATGATTTATCTGCTTCTTAACGAATTCCAATGTTTGGGGGACTTTAAATGAAAATTTTAATAATTTATTAGAGAAAATGATCTTAATTATAAGTTTTAATGAAGTTTATGATGTTTTTTAGAATCAAATAATTGATCATCTGTCTCTTGTATTTTGTGAATAGACAAGACATAGAAAAGTTGTTTGGTTCAACATACCCATATTTCGTTAAACATTTTCTAATTTTTTTTAAAATATTGATATTCATGTATTATATACTTGCAATTTACATATAACATAGATCCAGGAGCGAACCTATTAAGCCTCAAACAGGGTTCTGTACATCTGCTCAACTTCTTTGCGTAGGTATAATCTATTTTGCTGTACAAAAGGTGCACTTGTTAGACTTTGAAGAGTGCTCCGAGGTATTAGAAAATACAAACCAAAAAACATGAAAAAAGTCTGTAAAAGTTAATCAACCTGAAAAAATCTCTCAAAATAATCAACCAAAAATAAGTTAAAAGTTACTCTGAAACATTGGAATTCAAGTAAAACACATCAGACGATTTAAAGATGTATTCAATCAACAAAAAAATGTAAGGAATATTATAATTATATATAAAGTAAATGGAGTAGGTTATTAAAGAAAATTTGAAAGATGTAAAAGAAAGTTGATAACGACGACCACTTCCTACGCAATTATTAAGTAAACCAACATAAAATTGAGAGCAAAAAAGTCAAAATGTGAATCGCGAAGGATTATTTGGGAAACGCAACCAAAAATACTTCAAATAAAATTAATTTGAAAAAAAAAATATAAATAAAAAAGTAATAAATGGTTTCGTAATTGGTGTGCCGCGATGAAGCGAAACCGTCCCAAAATTGAAGACAATATTCATCAAGGTTGTATGGAGTTAGGTTTTAGAGTACGAATGAGCTGGTTTTTACATATATAAAAATAAACGTTTTTAATAATAATATTAATATTAATATTAATATATTTTATGCATTTATATTTGCGGCCTCACTGTCATATGACCTAATCATATACCATGGAGGTCAACTATTGTCAAAATATCCGAAATAATTATTTCTTTTCTTTTTCCACCATGCATGTTTTATATCTGAATTTTATATATATATATATATATATATATATATATATATATTGGTTCTGGTGAGAATGAAAGTTATAATAAGAAGAGTAAAAATGGATTTTCACCTTTAGATCAATCATAATTGAAGATCAACTTAATGCGATACACTAGATTAATGCTTGTGATAAGCGCAATTAATGAGGTGGACTTGCGATTAAAAGAGATCAATAGTCTAGATCTATTTTTATGGTGATTTACAAGGATATTGTGCTCTTCTCTTTTAATTGGATTAGACTTAGATCGAAGTCTTGTAATTCCCTTGATTGGAATGTTTGGTATATCAACCCTTCAGCGGCTCTTTTGTAATGTGCTAGCCTCTTGCTAGCCTTGGTGGTTTTTAATAATATTGCTGTTTCTAAAAAAAAAAAAATAAGTATCAATATTTGAGCATTAAATAAATCATTTAAAAGTTTGGGCATTGGTTGTTTATTGTGGGCTCTCCTTGACATAAATATACATATTAAATGTTAAAGATAGGGCATTGGGGTCCTCTTGAACTCTCTTTAGACACTTGAACTTGCACGATGGTTTGGGAAATAGAGGCTAGTGTGGGTTACCACGCGACTAAACTCGTGTGATAAGTTGCATGCGACACTAAAATACCTTGCCTAGACAGAACCTAACGCGAGTTTCAATGCATGTTACCGTGCGACTAAAGTCATTTGACAAGTTGCGTGCGACACTGGAATACCTCGCCTAGACATAAACTAACACGAGTTTCCATGCGGGTTAGGTCGTGCAAAAAAGTCGCGTCTGCCACTATCGGATACGTGCAGTTATGACAGAAACGATAAACTCTATCATCGTTTAATTCGCTAGATTCAAGTACGAAACTTGAATTTGACCGTTGTATCCTCCGGACAAATGCCTATACTATTGGCGAAATTTTGTCTTAGGACACTGCTTCCATCCAAACCTCAATCAATTACGTGTTTCCGAAGAATCAACAAATTACAAATAAGAACTACATGTATATCGATTGTTATTATTGATTTATGTTTAATTCATAGATTTGTACAAGAATTTTGAATTTCTTGTAAATTTATTTTCATTTTTATATGCATCTTTCTACTTAAAGATTTGATTACTCCAAAGAGAGGATTCAAATACAAACTATGTAATGCTTATAAACAATACAAACCATAATTAATGACCATATTAGGATACAATTGAGATATTTATAGGTATTTATCTTAAACAGTACTTTATGCATAAAAAATGGTTTTTAAGAGTTTTTGTCAATGTTTTATAATATAGTATAGATTTTAAGATTTATAAAATGTATTAACTATTAATTTATGCTTACAATATACAATAAAGAGGTGTCTATTATCAACACTGTTATCATTGTCGTCATGCCATTCATCCTAAGCTTCAATAGATAAGCATCGCTAATACCTAGAAAAAAAACTATATCAATCAATACAAGTCATAAACGCAACTACTTGAAAATATGGGGCACTTTGCTTTCTCCCGACCTATCTGGATCACCTATAGTAAAGATATCGGTGAGGATACTATTATTGAAAATATGTTTTCAGTTGGTGTTGTGTGCTCTTATATGCTTGCAATTGAGTGTATCAATCTTGTTCTCACAAAACGACCCTTGAGTCTGAAGGAGTGGGCTGGACATTGTTGAGTCATATGTCAATTGTTGTGACTTAACATGAGATGAATCTATCACATCTACTCCAATAAAATAAATCAACGTTTTAGTATAAATTATGAATTAATCAGAGAAAATGAAACTTATACTTGCCCAGACGGGCCCCGACAAATGTCCAGTCAATTGTATTCCTACAATAACTTGTTTAACAAAAAATAAAATAAAGTTGAATTATCTACCGAAATTTTGACATCTCACATATTTAAGGCCATTTTTTCAAAAAAGCATACAAATATGTGGCAATCAAGTCAAAGTAACTAAACACGTAAATCACTGGCTAATGTGTATGTAACAACTTTTTGAAAATAAATAATATTTATATATGAAAAATAGTCACACACAATCCTCACATCTAGTGAGGTTTGTAACTTTGATATCCTAAAGGGTATGCTCTACTAGTAACTCGGATACCGTTTGGCCAAAATATGAGATGTGGTGGCCTATGTAGTGTATCTAAACCTCATCAAGTAATGACTTCACCTTAAATAATGATAATAATGAATCATCTATCCATGTATATGTGATGTCCTATAGCCCAAAGCATACTGATCCAATCCAGATCAACTTTATATTAGTGTAGAACTTGTTGGCATCCCTGAACTTTAAATATTAGGAGCTCACAGATCTACTTTTATATCCACATGGGACGAGTTCTTACATACTCACCCACTTATATGGACCATCCTAGAATCTTCCTTATAATCGATTATGAGAGATTCGCCTAAGATGTTACAAACACCTTCTTCGATGACTTATTATGCACAATGAGGTCCAATTGTACAAGGCTTGATGCCGATACCATTTTAACGCCCCATAGTTCAAAGCAGCAAACTAGCCCAACAAATCTAAATCAACACTTAAAAGTACGGTGAAAGTTATTGGTAGTTAACAACTTTAAACTTATAAGAAACTAACAAATGTACTTTTCTATCTATATGGACAGATTGTTACAACATTCAAAGAACACGCTCATCGTTGTTCTCAAAGATGTTTTATAGTGGTAGTGTCATTATAAGAATTGAAAAAAAAACCCCAACCAAAGTTATAAAAAAACGCACATAATGAAATCACTTACTCACTCTCAACCATGCCCAAATGGTCTCCCATCATTCTGGGATTAAAGTAAAGTTCATCATTAACATATATAACTTGACAACTTGATGTTAATTAATAAATTATAAAGCTACAATATCAGCGGGAAAGTTGATGATCGCATGTATACGACATTAATATAAAATAAAAAAAATTATAAAGCTATCTTTTTTTTTTTGAAAAGAACTTATTAAGATTTATATACCTATCTAATCGTAATCAAAATCATAGTCATTGTCACGCCCATTACTACGTTTTTGTCCGCATACACCATTAGTACTGTTTTATATCATGACAAAAAAAACTGAATACATATTTGAGTATTTAAAAAAAAAGTACAAATAAATTAATGTATGATATACATGGTACAAGTGCCGTGGTACACTGATTTTGCCATTCCCACGTATTTTAAATTTGATTACTTTGGTTTTAATTAATTATTTTTGTTCCAAAACTTTAAAGCAATGAATGAGGTGCATGTGTACATGTAGAGCTGAGGCCAATCAACATTAATTAGTAGACTGTCAAATTCCAAAACCATTCACAAGAGATTTTATCAGACAATGTTTGTCTTAATTAATTACATAATCAATAATTACTAGTTGAAAATGTCGTGCTAAGCTTACATGTTTTGAATTGAATACTTTGCAAATAACAGGTCAAAGTAATTATATCTTATTGAAATGTAAATATTACTTAAATTTAAAATTTACTTAAACATTTGCTTGTTAAATCTGTTTTTTGATTCGTAATTTATGTAATACAAACTAAGAATGTGCATTATTTTACATGTTAAAAAAATCGACAATATTTGACAGGATTATGTTTATGTTTTTGCGTACTTAATTACGTACTTATTAATGAAATTAAGATCATTTAGCTTATAAATACTTAGAAAGAGTATGATTAATAATCGGTTTCGTAATCAGTAATAAATATTTAGTCGTTTTTGTCTGATTTAAATTTAGAAAATATTAAATAAGGACAAAATTTCTCTAGTCAAATTCGAGTAACATCGATTATCTGTTGAATTTAAATACAGATTCGAAGTATTTTAAAATAAAATAGAGGAATCAGGTGAAAGAGAACAAATTGTTTGAATAATGATTTCACATGGGAGGGGTTGTGATTATAAACTCTACTGGCAAATAATAATTATTAAATGAAAATAAAAATGAAATGATATGATGACAGTGGACAACTGGTGTTGGAATTTCTCTACAATTTGCATTCATAATAATAAAAATCAATTAAATCCACATGGTAATTTACAAAAGTGACCCCCAATCTATAATCAATTTTCCATTTCCCTCTTTTCTCAATTTTCACTTTCTCTGCTGTGACTCCGATTCAAACCCCGGGACGACTCGGCCGTGCCATCTCCGTTACGTTGGTGAGTCAACTCAGTAACACTCCCACCACCACCCCCAACCAGTTACATTTTTGGGGTAATTCCGTAAAAATACAAGATAAAAAAGGGGAAAAAGAATTCAAAAGACTTCTTCTCATCGATACCCACAAGCTTTACCTTCGAGTATTGCGAGCTGAAATTACTAAGAAGTCCCCGAACCGGCGTTACTCAGTTCTTTGTGCATGATCGGACGAGTCGACTCGGGGTCAAAATCGAAGTCAATTCGTCTGTTTTATTTTTATTTTTGTTGTTTTATTTTTTCGGCTTATCGGAGGAGAGGTCGAGATTCCGGCCAGAAATCAAGATTGCTCCGGATGCCGACGTGGCAGTGTCTTTGAAACTCTTCAAGATTCACGAAACGGCTAGCTGCAGAGTCGGACCGGGACAAGAACCGGATTATCTCTTCAAATAAATACTCATCACAGGGGATCGCTAGCGGACCGGAGTTAGAAAACCCGAACTCCTCTTCCGCTTGGACTAGAAGCTTCTTGAAAACCGGGTGGTTGAGGTAAGTCGCTCGGACGACAAATCTCCGGCAATTAGAACCAACGCAGACAGCGACGTGGCCGGCGGGGACGTCGGAAGGTATACATTTACGGGATGCCATTGCCGCTTTCTTTCTCCACCGTCGTAGCATCTGTCTGAGCTGAACAATGTGGCGGATTTTGCTGCAACCTGACATTTTTTTGGGGTTCGTGGTGAAGTTGTTGTTGTTTTCAGTTGGTACGGTTCTTGTGAAGGAAGAGAGACGGAGGAGAGAGAGGGGTCTAACGGTGAGAAGGAATGGTTGGTTTTATAAGAATCCATGTACCAAAATGCCCCTGCTTTTCAATATTATTACAACTGTTTGACGGCTGTATGCCTTTTCTTTATTATTTATTTACCCTTTTTCTCTTTTTATATTCATATTTCTATCTTTCTTTTTAAAAGAACTCTACTTTAATAAATTTATCTATATATTTTCATTTTTAATATTAAGAAAAACATTACTTTTGAAAAATACTTGAATTTCTTAGAAAAAATAATATCATATACACAACAAAATCAAAATTATTAAATGCAAGTAATTGTTATTAATGAACTAAAATATCAAATTATATTTATTCACAATAATATTACATTTCCTTTCGTTGCATATACAATCTTTAACTTCAAGTCAATCTTACTTCTTTTTTCGTTTAACCATTCTCCAATTTTTTTACCATATATAATAATTATTTTTAATTTTAAATATAAAAAAATAAATTTAACGGATTATTATATATTTTAAAACGTAATTATAACTATATAAAACGTATTATACAATTGAAATTAAATAAGACAAATCATAAAAGTAAATATGAAAATATATCAATACTATGTTTTATCTATAGGGAATTTAAAACTAAGAATTTTAGTATATTTTTTAATTTTTTTTTGTTAAAGTCACTTTTAATTAGATAAATTTTATTTAAAAATAATTAAACCAACCAATAAACAAATGCCACATATCAATTTCATTAGTAAAAAGGCGCCCCAATCTTGGATTGTTGAGTAAGAAGGATTGTTAGAGATTGGTTCCCTATTTTTATTTCCATTTTCTTTTAAACTATTTTTGTTTCATTCATGATGTGATTGGTTAGATTATGACCGGAGATGGTCTTAGAACACTTATGTGTTTAAAGAGGAGAACATATTTTATTATTATTGTAAAAGGAAAAGGAGTATAAATCGTTGACTTTCTTGAAAGTCAATAGTTCAAGTCATGAAAAGTATGTATGAGTTTATCGACATTACTGTATATAAATACTTAAAAAATCTGTAAAAAAGTAATATTTGTTGTTTAATATGCTTAAGAATAGGTCACGGTTTTCATCATAGATAATCTTTCTTTTCTATGTTTTATATCGACTTTTATCCAACTATGAGATGGAAAATGCATTTAACAAAATCTCATTTATGCTTTTTGATATATTATGCTTTCAAAATGATTACATCTACTCTAATTCGATATGTTTCTTGAAAGTTTGTCATTCCTGATTATCAAGAAACATCGTTTTATCTTATAATACATGCAATTAAGCTTCTTAAAAAGTAATAAAACAACACTTCAATCTTGAATTACAAATGGATCTTTCTATGATACGATAAATTTCCATTTCTCAAGATTATCGCACGATTAACAAGTAGCTAGTATTAGGAGTATAAATCATATATATGTGTACTAAGCTAAGTTCATACAACCTATATAATATGTTATGATTGATACACATATTTTGAGGAAAAGCTTTATCAACGACAAGGAATCATTCGGTACCGAAAACAATGCATGACATTGGACAAGCACTATTGATATATGCCGGACGAGGACCAGTTGGAAAGGAAATTTCGTACGTTTCAAGTTAGAAAGTCAAATCAATTGTCGGTCTCTCAATTAAATGTATAATATTAATTTCAATATTTATTATGTTTTATTTTGGAAAAAAAAGTATTAAATGATGGAAATGACTACTGCACGTTGTCGGTGTTATACTATTTTTTTAAATTACGTTTGAAAGTATATGTTCCTCTTTTTTTAATAAAAAGAAATATAAGGAGCAAAGCATGTAATAGATTTTACGTTATTAGTGGTACATACCTTTTTAGTAGTTTCAGGTGGATTTGTATAATTAATTACTTTTTATGGTTATAACTGCTTAACAATTAGAATAATATTCATCCAAATTACAAATTACGACCATAAATTTAAGCATCTACTCAACATACTAATCCAAAGCATGTAATTGCCTTACTCATCTTAAATAAGAGATGACTTAGATTTTTCCTAAAGTACATTTTTTCCTTTCCGTCGATGCTACGGACTATGCGTCCATTCAGATGCACACTAAGTGTCTAACGAGCCAATAACTTTCTAAAACATTCTCAACATAAATTTATGAATATACACATCTCAAATATCATGAGCAGATGCAATGCAATGCAAATTCATTGTTAAAAAATTAACATTTAGAACTTGTGGTGGCAAAACATAATTCGTCTTGATGTATATTTGTTTCTCACCACGTACATCAGGCTATCGTAAAACATTCAGCCTGATATTGATGATTCTCAACACGTATATTGCCGTCATCCCCATACGTATAGAGGTACCTCTCACCATGGATACTGGCCATCATAATAATTGGTTTCTATATCACAGATAGTATCCTACAATTTTCATTGGCACCCTGACACATGATGCACAAGTATCAAAACATCTCATACATTTCATAGATTTCGTTTGTGCTCAAGTTCACATGCATTGAGCTCATAGTATAACCCACTACATAACATAACAAGTAGTCAGTGACGGATCCAGAAATTTAGGTGACTGGGGTCCTAAGGATATAAAGAAATCCAAAACCAAGTAACTCATCCATACGAAAACGCTTTCGGGTGATCCGGTTTGGGTTAAATGGTTCAGTTAACCAAATTAGTTAATTTATATAATTTCCTTCCAAATGAATTTGTTTGATCATGTTATTACATAGGTGAATTGATTTATATCTAAACTAAAAGAACAAGATATTGAGATGTATTTAAAAAAATCGGTAGACGTTAATTTTAACATTAGGTGAATTGATTTATATTTAAACTAGGGAGTGGGGGGTTTGTCAGAATGGAGTGGTCATTGGAAGAAACCATCAAAAATGACTGATCAGAACTTAAGGACATAAAATAAAAAGAAAAAAAATTACCTAGATTATTTTAAAATTTTGACATTTTAGTGTGTCCTTTCCCCCACCTTTTCTGATGTGAGGGTCAAAATGCTACGGCTTGCTTATACTCTTGCAAGCAAGGCGAGAAAGAAAGAATTTCGAAACGATCATGTCAAAGACACTTCGGGATCAAATATAGGCGGTCAGGAGGGACAAAAGAGAGATGATGCTTCTTTGCTCATTTCCTTCGCTTTGCATGTAGTGTAAATGAAAAACTTTACTTCAACATATTTGCATATATGCATGCAAAAGAAAGTTCAAAAATAAGAAAGATAAAAAGATTGAGAACCTATGAATAAATTATTCATAAATGAATATTTGGTAAATCCAAAAAAAATCCAATTGACGATACATAAGTGAACCCCCATCACTTACCTACTTTTCAACAATTATTCACATTTACACACACATGTCTGCACACACACACACGAACACACATATATGCGCACACGTGTGTGTGAAAATCCACATGTCATTTAACTTACCAATGATTCACATGTGAATGACTTATTCGTACGTTTTAAACTTTTTTGCCTTTCTTACTTGAACTTTCCTAGAAGTATGAATCCAAGCTTTGTAAATCACATGAACCACAATGGTGTGTATGCCCTTTTGTCTTGTTTCTTTGTAATGTCTATCGACTTTATATGGTCAACACAAAAAACATTTTTTTTTTAATTTTAAGTACATTTTTATCTTGGTAAGAGCCTCTTACCCAGTAAAAAGGTGATAAGAGGTTATTAAAACGAATCCTAACATTATGAAATACGTAATCTAACATGTTCCAAATTGACTGAATGATAACCAAATTGTTCAAACATTGAATACATATAAAAACCTCAAGATTTCTCATGCTTTTAGGAAGTTTAGAATATTATTATTTACAAAATATTCTTGTTATTCTAAAGAATAAATCATGAATTATATTAAAATTATAATCGATTCTAGTAGAGTTTTAATTACAAAATCGATCTACTGTCTCGGTCTCACATTAAATTACTTAGAACCAAAAATCAATATATATATATATATATATATATATATATATATATATATATAGGGGTGGGTTCAAAT
>NC_037538.1:6815673-6841098 GCF_001531365.2 Cynara cardunculus var. scolymus | reverse complement strand
TATATGTGTATATATAAATATATATATATATATATATATATATATTATGACATTAATATGTAAAATATTAATTAAATTAAACATTTTAAAATTTCTTGTTTATCACTCCTAATTTTACTTGATTTTTATTTTGTCATGTAACTTTTTAGGAACAAAATGATGATTAATGGTGGTTGTTTTTTTTTTCATTTGTGTTTGCTCGTTGATGTTCATCTATGTTCGTTTACTTTCATTTATATTCATTCATTTACATTCATTTAACATCTTAACAAACAAACAAGAACAAACACATTTTCTTAACGGATGAACATGAATACAAAAAATTTTGTTTGTTACCATTCGTGTTTGTTCATTTGTTCTGTTAACGAATGAACACGCACAAGTATTTGTTCGTGTTCGTTCGATTCATTTACCGTTTTAGTGGCTCGGAACTATAGCCCATAAGGCCAAAGGTGATTGTGGTTTGTTGATTATAATAAAAGTGAACTACATTGCTGGTTGTTGTGTTCTATGTACTTTTAAGTTTTTACTCTTTAAAAGTCATTAAGGGGCTGATTAACAAGCATTTATTGGATAAACGGTTACTAGCATGAGATATCACTCTCACTTACCTTATTGTGTGACATTATCATTCATCAAAATGAATTGTTGGTAAACGTTTTAAATCCGGTAAGTGTTTACCATGTAAGAGTCTTTTATGTTACTTACTGAGTAAAACTCTCGATTCTTGTAATGCCTCTTACGGGTAAGATTTATGGTATTTTCCATACTCAATCAGTGAGGCAAGTGATATCAGTAGACACTTACCTGGTAAGTGTTTGAAAAAACGGCCCCTAAGCATATTTGTGGGTTTTATTTTGTGTGTTTCATATAATATATTGGTCTCTCGAATTCATACCATTAACCAGCTCGTTGAATCAGTAATGTAGTTCTTACATGAGGGACAACTTGGTCATTTTGACATTTTTATTCATCATACACCAACGTCCGCCACTAACCACCATAATCCAAGCACAAAATCAACAACAAAATCTTGAAGAACATCAACAAAATCAATCTTTGAAACAAATCTAAACACAAAGTTTTGATTAAAATCTCAATAACAAATCCAAACACAAAACAATATCTCAAGAACATCAAAATCTTGAGAACGTAAAATAGTCCATAAAATCAAAACCCATAATGAAATCCTTAAAATCGAATCCCAAAATCAAATCCCTACCTCAAAAACCAGACATGAATCAAGCTTTAAGGACTGCAATACTTTGACATACTTGAACCTAGATATGCTTCGAATACGACTCGCTTGACTTGAATCTCGACATACCCACCACATTTAAGAACTAGATATGTTTTGATCCAAACTCGGTTCACCGGAGAAAATAAAGGGAAGGGAAGGGAAGGGAAGGGAAGGGGGGGGGGGTCACATCTTGGTTGACAGTAATTTGATACATATATGTTTGCACATCAAAATAAATGGTATATTATTTTCATTTTACAAGTGCAACCAGTTAGATTTTTTCGATCTCGATAAGTTTAAAGATTTGTTTATTCGGTTTTTAGTCAATGCAATTATTAATTTGTTATAAAAAATGTCCATAAACCTTAACCACTCAAAATTTTACCATAACCTTAATCAATCAAAAATTTGAAATTATATATATTGGGTTTTTCCTACTTTACCCTTATTATATAGGTATATGTTGACAAAACCTAAAAATGAAATATACTAAAGTTCGTGTATCAAATTAAACCAAACCGAACCCAACCGAACAAAGGATCGTATAGTATAGTTTATGAGATGGTGCAATGTTAGAAGTTCCAGACCTACCACATGCATATATCGGTAAAAAGAAATCAATAAAAGAAAACAAATATATATATATATATATATATGTATATGTATGTATGTATCATTTTGTTGTAGACCTGTAGGGGTAGTTGGACCAATACAAGATGCTTTTGTTTTAGGTCTTCCAGGTTTATTATAAGGTTTTAATGCTAGAGTTTTGTATTCTTCCTTTTGTGACCATAACCCAGCCCATGTGCAAGGATGACCCCATCTTTTGCCTGCTTTATAATCCCCTTCCCTACAAATCATATTATACAACCCCCTCCATATTATACTTTCTATCCAATCAAATTTCAGAAAATATTCATTAATTATATATATAATTTTCTATCAACCCAAGATCTCGACATGTGGCATTCAATGACCTTCATTTCTAGCTAGCTAACATTTCGAATATTTGTTTCAATCATTTTGGAGATCAATGTTGAATGCCCTCCAAGATTTTTCTGCTACACTTCAAACCCTTTTGATCCTAAACCCTAATTATGCCAAACATTAATATGGTATAAGGGACTTCGTGACGTCTTAAACACACAAGTACGTTTAGAAAAAATGTATCATCAATTTTCTTATTACTTTATTTCCAATTTTTATCAACGTGTCGCTTTCTCATAAGAAAGGAAAATCTAGCACATGCCATGATCATTATTATTCTTCTTCTGTATCAAAACCAAACCATCAAGTTACCTAGCTAGTCAAATTTTACCATGCCATTTCAGGAATCTTCATCGTCTCTTTTTCTAGTTACCTCGGTCACCTTGAGATTCTAAACAACATCATCATATTCGTAGGTCTTTCAAACAACGATGTCTAGGAAAAAACGTCTAATGAAAACGACATAAGGAAACTTATGAGAATAAAAAATTTCGGGAAATTTGTGTTGGGCTTGAAGTGGAGCATCCTACTTATTATAAGAATGACCATAACTAAAACAAGCATATGGTAATTAACCACCATATATAATAAAATGTAATCAAATGGGACGAAAGAAGCATGTTTCAAGTCTAAGGTAAAATATAATAGAAATAAAAGGAAAATATTACCAAAAATTTCGCTAGGCAAAGGGCACATGAAATAATATTAAGGTGCAAGACATTTTTAGCAATAGATTAACCATGTTCATGAGAACATGATTATCGACTTGTTACAAAATCCCAAGGACTTCCTCTTGCAATCTTCTAGAGGGTAAGAAAGATGAGAAAGACGATGGAGAGATAGCTAGTTGGCAAAGTTGAAACTCATGCACTAATTGATTGTATGTCAAAGTCTACCAGAAACTTGGTAATCTATGAGTCAAAAGTGCATCACTTAAGATACTGTCATGTGCTTAGGTAGTATTTGAGTGTATGACAACGAATAAGCCATCGGACTTTAATCAACTGAAATCATATTAAGTATAATGCATTCATCCAATAAACTTATGAGAAATTATTGTTCAATTCTAATGTAACTTGATACCTTATTAAGATGTTTTGTGACAATCACAAGGTGCATATCATTTTGTTGTAACACTAATTAATTCCTTTTGAGATATATAGAAGCATTTTGTTCTCTTGCTTTAGATTGCATGTAGTTTCCATCTCTTTCATGATCTTCAATGTTAATTTTATATTTTTGCACATCTTGGTGGACAGTTGTGAATTGTTTAAACGTTGATTCTATGTATACTTTTTAACGAAAGATTTAGCATCTAATATAGGAAAGAACAAAGTAATTACAATATCTTTGTTTTAAGTTCAATTTTTGTAATGACTTTTTGCAATGTAGCTTTAATATGACTCTTGCTTCTAGGTAAATGATATATTTTACTTTGACTTCGATATAATAACAAATAATCTTCTTTTTGCTCGAGAATGATTCGCAAAGTTGATTCATATTCAAGTTATTAGCAGAAGTTACACTAAATATCTAATCATCTTTAAATGTTCACACTATAATAAAATCGATTTTATAGGACACTAAATATGTCCAAATGTCCTAATGTATAGACTGTTGCTTAAAACTAAAGTTTATAGGCTTAAATAATAAGTAGATAAGACACTTTTAGGAACCATAACAAGTTTTTTAGAATATTTTTGAAATAAGACGTCATATTAGTGTTTTATATGACATTATTTGAAAAAAGTGTTATAAAAACATGTCCTAATAAAAAATATGCTTATATGGTTCCTCTTAATGTGATTTTGCCATAGTTTGTTTACTTCAAGTTAGGAATAATCAATCTTGAAGTAGAAGATGTATATATAAATGAAATAAATTTATAGAAAATTTGAAATTTTTATACAAAATCTACGGATAACATAAAAACAACAAAACAATAGATAGAATCCCAAATCGTACTTGTAATTGCAGATTCTTCGTGAAATCGATTCCGATTAAGGCTTGCACCGTAGCAGTGTCTTAAGACAAAAATATGCTTGTGTAGTAGGCGTTCGTCTAGAGGATACAATAATCGAATTCAAGTTTCTAACTTGAATCTAGCAAATTAAACGATGTATGGTGATGGAAAATATGGAGGGAGACCCAGAAAATCAGAGAGAATTCAAGAGAGTTAAATTGTGGAATGAAGACATGTTTATAGGGCTGTAAACGAACCGAACGTTCAATGAACCGTTCGGCGGGAAGTTCGTTTATTTAATAACTCAACGAACATGAACAATTTTTTTGTTCTTTTAGTTTAACGAACGAACATGAACAAGAGTCTCGTTCGTTTATTTACCGCTCGTTTATGTTTGCTTATATATTAAATTTAATATATAATATTTTATTTATTTACTTTGAATTCAAATAATATTTATTTATGTTCGTTTAACTCGTTAACGAACGAACATAAACGAACACGAATACACTTGATGTTCATGGATTGGTATTTATTAAGTGAATCTCATTTCATCTTGGCTCCTATATGGGACAATGGTTCCAAGTAAACTAAGTTCCAACACTTCATCGTTCGCTTTTCTTCATAGACGACTTTTAGAGAGCGAGATGTACCATTGCGTTTAAGTGTAATGTGAAGGTAAGATGTCATTTTTATTCAACCATTTGATTATGGATCAATATAAAGATCTTCAATTCGTTTCTTCCCGTTGTTAGAAAAAGTCTGCTGCTTTTTAGTGACTATCCTATTCTGGGCATGCATTGAGCACTTTGAAATCTAAGGCCTATTGTATTCCGTTTGTTGATTGTTGTGGGTTTGTATTATCGTTTTGAATGAGCCTTTGGTGCATGATGTGATAAACACGGGGTTTTCGCCACACAATTAAGAATTTAATTATTTAGTAAATAAATGATCATGTCCAATCCCATGACTATGTAAAGTGTAACTAATACGATAAACCCAAATGTAAGTTCTAGATCACCATGCGTAAATTTAAAACAAGTCAAGTTCGATCGGCAACCTAAACGGGAGAGTATTACTCAAATAATTAATGGAACTCGTTAACACGTTACTTCCTCCGTCCCAAAAAAATTAAGTAATAAAACAAATAAATACAATTTAAGTAATATGTCATATTATTAAACTTTTTAATTAGCAAAAGAACAAATTTATCCTTAATTATACAATGGGAATTTTTTTTTTCCATCATATAAGTTTTTCTGTATGAAGAATAAAATGAAAAATACATCCATTTTTAAAAGTGAATACTTATTTTAAGATAAACTAAAATAACGATATATAAACATTTATTTTATAACATAGGGAGTAATTACCAACGCTTCTCCTATCATGGTTTTTGTCTTTTTTTTCTTGACAAGGGAATTACTAAGGGGCCGTTACCAAACGCTTATCCGGGTAAGTGCTTACCAAATACCATTACCTCACCGAATGAATATAGTAATGACCAATAATCTTAGTCGGTAAGAGCAAGACAAAGATCAAGAGTCTTACCTGGTAAGTGAGGGCGACGACTCTTAGATATCACGGTAAGCGCTTACCAGGTAAATTATTGTATACTATGTCGTTTTGGTAGACTAAAATCTTACCCGGTAAGTACACAATAGTGTTAAATTTTACCGATAAGCACTTAACGCGTAAGTGTTTGATAAACAACCCCTAAATCTTATATTATTTAAAAAAAATTGGTGTATAATTTAGTAAAAACAGTAAATTTTCCTCTAAATGGCTAACACAATTTCATACACAAAAATATAATTTTTTAGGATACTTTTTTTTATCTTTAGTTAATAAACTTTAATATTATTACATTCCTTAATTTTACAAATTATACCTATATATTTTTAAATAACTAAATAAACTATATTATTAATTATGAATAACTTATTTCATTATATAACTTGTTAATTGGATTGTTTGAGAAGTAAGGCTACTTCCTCCACTTTGGGGTTTTTTTTTCTTTTTCACTACAAACAAGGGACTTTTATCGATGAAAAAAATCTGTTGGTAATTTATCACTAAAAGTTGGATCCCTTGATGATAGTCTATCGAAAAAAGGCCTTGGGAAAAGAAATCACAGACGGATTACTGACAGCGACTATTGTGATGGATTACCAATGGATTAACGACGACGACTATTGTGACGGATTACTGACTGTAGTGATGGATTACCGATTGACAATATTACGACGACTATATACAATTAGCCATGAATTAGCGAGATCATACATCCGCCGAAAAGATTGTGAGTAAAAATTAAAAAAATTAGTTTTGTAGCTGATCTGTCACAAATCGGTGACGGATCGGTCCATAACAAATTTTTGGTCACTGACACCCAGTTTTCTGGTAGTGCATAAATCTTAAAATTGAAGGACCAAACTTACATTTATAAAAAAAATAGGGGAAAATTATGTAAAATAAAAATTGTTACATCATATTCAAATTTACTATTTATCATACCAAATTTGTTGTAAAAAATGATACTCCCATAGAAATGATATGGTGTAAAAATATATGAAATACTTCAACCGATCGAGTGAATTAGAGTCAAACACTTGGTTACTTGAAGATGACACCAGAATTGAGACCAAACAATATAAAAACGAAGCTTTAGATGATTAAAAGTGACATTGAAAATTAAACAAGTATATAATCATGTTGGTTAATAAGGACCACTAAGTATATGTATGTATGTATGTATGTATATATATACATATATCAAAGGGTCCATGTGCATATTGGGGATAGTTTCAGAAGTAGGGTGCATGCATCCCCCAAACATCAGTTATGGATGGAACTTGATGCCCCACTTGCCAGGATTTAAGGATCATTGCAGTTTCTAGACATATATTGTTGAATGTTGAATGTTTTTCTATTTCCAATTATATATTCAAATATATACACCAAATCTTTATATACTCTCCTAACAAGTTAAAAACCAAATATATTCATGTTAAACAAAATGGAGTACGTCTGTAGAATCATTTATTGTTATTAAATAGATCAGCCATCAACTTAAATTTTCACATAAGTTATTTAACTTGATCAAATGAGAATTAGAGTTTAAACTTTGGTTTTCTTGTTTACATTATTCTTTGTTGTGTACAAAAAAATTAAATTAAATTTTCAAAAATTCAACAGTAAATTCATTTCTCCTGCAGATAATTAATTAATAATTCGTTTATTATTATATTTTGAAACATGCATCATTCATTTAATCATGTGGTTGCAATGATAATGGAAACACATAATTAGTGTTGGAAGATCCTGTGGTTGTTTTGTTCTAGATTTAGTAGTGTTCAATGTTCATTGAACCAATAAACATAACAAAATTTGGGGAATATATTGCTGATGAAATATACATACATACATATACGATTTTAGTTTGGTGTCATGCAAAGTTTAGACGACAAAAACCTTCAAAAATAAACTTAACAAATTGAGAAGCTACATAAGTACTTAATTTGAGTGTAAAGTTAACTGTTAGATATTTAATACAATTTCTTTTTTCATCAAGATTTGTTTTTAGTTATGCATTTGCAGTCAAAGTTGAACAAGTTAATGAATATCATACTTGACCTGAATCAAGTTGGAGGATTTTAAAATTCAATTTATAGTTTTCTTTTTAAGCATGAATACTACTATATAAATCAAAATTTTAAGTTATAAATAAGTAACAAATATATATATATATATATATATATATATATAGAAGTTTGTCAATTGAATCTTTATACATTCAGCTTGGCTCGGTGTACAAAGACATTACACCGTATACTCGTTTGTTGATTCATTTACGACAAGTTAAACATGATTAGAGTTACCACCAGTATCTTTTTATAAGATTATGGACCAACCGGCAACCACTACGTAAGGTCGGTTTTCTCTTAATAATATATAAACACAAACAATACATCTTTAAAGCCAAACATAACTCCTAAAATCCGAAATATTTCCAGCCATGTCACAAATTAGTGTATGTATATGGTCGATTAAGATTTAAAATCGAAAGTAGTTGGGGGATGATCTCAGAGAGGTTAATAATAAATTGAATTGAAGGCATATTATGTTTCAAAGTTGGGTGTTTGAAGATTTTGAGAACCCCAAGTGTTAAGCTATAAGGGATCAAAGAATCCAACATTAATGAAGATAACATGCATGTAATCAAACATAGATTACGTAAAAATATAGTATATATTAAATTAATCATGGTTTGATTTGAATGATTATTATTTGATTACATGCGTCCCTTCTCTCCAAAATACATTAAAAAGGTTACATAATATAAAAATCATAATACAAACAATAATACCGATGTATGTGTAACAAAAATAAAATTTTCACCAACGATAATACTGGTTTATTTATTTATTTTTTTTTTCAATAAAAAATAACAATCAAACTTCTAGCTAGATGACATATAATAATATTAATTACAGTTCATATATGAATTAGACGAAGAAAAAAAAACAAATAATTAATTTTTTTTATTAACTTGAATATCCAACCTGCTATGCGAGCCGACTCCATGGCCACAAGAAAATTTTTATTCCTCTTTGGATTTGAACCTGAGATCTTCTGGTACTTTTGACCTTTAAAGTCAAGTTCAAACCTATCAAGCATCACCTTTTTGGTTGAATCAAAATTAAGTTTATAAAAGAGAAATAATTTTAATTAGATTTATGGAATGTTATCAAACTCTTGAGGTAAATTAGGTATTAATTTATTAGGATTTTTAATTATTAGAAATAATTTTATAATCTTATATTAATGTGTATTTAAAAAAAAAAATTAAAACTTAGGGGTGTAATAATATTTATAAAAGTGGTGAATGCGACAAACATATGTTGATATGGTATTTGTAAGAAAGGTATTGGGTTGGATTTTATATTAGATAAAACCAAAAAGAGGTATGGAAGGAAGGATGCATCAAAAGTTATGATTGTTGAATGATATCCGTGACCGTGACCGTTAGTCGGATCGGGAGTATCGGATTCAGCTCAAGAAACGAGGTGGCATGGAATGGTCACCGTTTTTCATGGGTACGCAAAAAGAGACTCCCAACTTGCCCTCTCCTCCCCTCTTTTCTTTTTTATTTAAATTTAATTAAATAAACAAACTTTGCCAACCCCAAAATTGTGAATTTACACAAAATTTATAACAAAGAAATGCTATTTTTTATGAGACATTCGAAAATGATAAGTAATGATTTGTTTGGGATGCATGCAGAGAGGGTTTTCTTCTATGTTTTAGATGGACATATATTTTATTATTACATAAAAGTTTAACATATATTATGAAAATGTCTGAAATAATAAAACTCATAAAAAAGTTTAACATTGAACCATGACTCGTATGATAAAGAAAAGAAACAAAACATGAAATAGAAGATTGGGGTTCTTATTTCAATGCTAAAAAACAACTAGGCATATGCAACCTTCGGGTTATCTCAATGTGAGATCTCATTGCGTTACCATAAAATTGGGTTTACAGGACGTTTAAAATGTTTTAGGAATCGTTTATAAGACCAAACTATAAAATGTTTTGTTTTAAAAGTGTTACAATAGATTTATGGATGCTTTTAGATGTTTTAACAAGTTTTTTAGAAATGTTTTAAAATAAAGTGTCTTATCAGCTATATTATATGACACTTTTGAAAGATGTCCAATAAACTCTTCTTTTTATAGAAAACTTGTGTTTATAAGATATTTCTTTCCCAAATAATGTCTTATAAAGTTGCTAAAACAATATTTTATTTTAAAAGTGTCTTAAAAACTTGTTAAAAAGCATAAAAACATTCTATAAACCTATTATAACATTTTTAAATAGGACGATTTATAGTCTGGTCACGTAAACATAAGTCTTATAAATTATGATATTAGGACACTTAAACATGTTAGGTGTCCTATAAACCCAACTTTATTGAACTCTTGTAAGTGTCTTATCTATATAACAATGCTTGCATAAACATCAATGCATGTGATACGCTCTTTTGAAAGTTGTATTGGCTACCAGGAAGCTTCACTAATCCATGTGGTCTAGATTCTCTACCTCACAATCTTAGAAATGGAAAAACCCGACCCTCGCATGGGAGTTTGGCGAGACCACAAGGCTATTGCACCCATTAATTGGAATCGAACCTGGGAGTAAGTAAAAAAACACTTCTCATTGACCTGGAGGATTGCCACAATGCTAAGTTTGGCCTCCCTACAAAAGGTTAATTGGTGTGGCCACAAAAACTTTTGCACTGATTAATAGAGTACAAACCTCAAAACCGTAACCAAGCTAATCCCATCTGGTTTACATGTGATACTTTTGCACAAAATATTATGATGTCACTCAGCCTAAACCTATGTACATGCAAATGTGTTTATATTTAAGACGGGGTTATAAAAACACATTTGGTTCCATAATATTTTCTAAATGAAATTTGAACCCGATTCAACTAATTGCTTGGAATTCAATTCAATTCTTTTAAATTTCTTATTTAGTTCGCTGAAATAGCTTTGAAATTGAAATATAAATAAATGATAATTTTACCTTTAATATTATTTTGTAATTTCTTATTTAGTTTATAAATGAATATTTAAAAATTAATTATGACTATTAGTAAAATTGCCATTTATCATAGTAATTATATAAATTATACAAAAAAATTATATAAATTTCCTTAGGCCAAAAAATTAGTTGACATTTAATGATAAAAGATTAAAAATATTTAGTTTTTTTCATCATTTGAACATTTCTAAAATAATTAGAATTGGATCATATGTCTTTTCTCATGGTCAATTATATTAACCAAATTTAATTTTTAACGTTTGGTTACTTGTGGAATGAAATTGAATTTCATGAATTCCATTCAACTATGGATTTCATCATTCCATCATAATGAGGAAAGAATTGAATTCCATTCCACACAATATTCTAAAACCGACAAAATTACCCTTATTAAACCCTAAAGTTTGATTAAAACTTGTGCCTCCCTCATTCACGTTTTCACAAACTCAAACACAATTTTTAGATACTCCAATACAATTCTCTCTGAATTCTCCATCTCGTTGAAGACTCTTGAACCGGTTTGGCTCAACAAATCCTGGTCGTATGATTCTCCTTCACGCTTACCTTTTTCGAAGACGAATTCCATCAACCATGGATTTCTATCTGGTTTTGGGAGTTCGAATTTTTCTGTTTGGTTTTGGTTTTGAAATCGATTTTGCTTTGAAAATTGTTTTTTCTTTTATGAAACGCTCAAGTTTGTTGTTTGCTTTTATGAACAAGTTCGTTTCGATTTTGAGATCGATTTTTTCTGTTGGTTATAAAATTGATTTATATGTTGTTTTTGTTCGATTTTCTGCTAGTACCATCCACTACCTAGTAATCATATTGTAGTTCCATCTTTCTGTTTTTTTTCTGCTAGTATTATACATTTTATGTTTTTATATGATTTATAAATGGTAATTTAATATTTTTTCACATTAAATCTTAATTTTCTTATTATTTATACTTGGTAAAAATTTAAAAAAAAATCAAAAAAGAGTATTTTTGTCAGTTTTCATTATTCAATTCTAATTTCATTGTAAACTAAACAGATAGATTCCAATTAATTTGACATATTACATTTCATTTCCTGTCAACTAAACAGTTGGTCAAAGTTGATAATATGGCATTTCAATTCTTTTCATATTCTAATTCATTTGACAAATTTCATTCTTTCAAGACACATTTGTGAACCAAACGCCTTCTTAGAGGATTTCATTCCAAGGATGTTGCCAACCAAACAAGTTTAAGGCAATTTGACAAATGGAATTAACCGTTCTAAATCCATCGAAATCCGCAGCCAAATACCATCTTAGGCTTGTCAATGGGAAAACTGCACTTTTTCCAAGAAAGAATAAAAAATTCCATAAAAAAGAATGAGACCGAGTGATTACAGAACCAACAAATGCTCAAAGACGAGCACTCTTGTTTAACTTATGTGTTAAACCTTAGTAAGTTTTGTAAGTTTCACTTTCACTTTCAGTGTACTACAACTTTGATCTATGTAATAATATTGATTGTATTATATAACATCGTACATAATATTAATCATCAAAGGGTTACATTTATCAATTAAAAAATCTAAAAATCTTTAAAGTATTTTATTGGGATTTGTAAACTTATTTAACCAAAGGACGACTAAATTCAATAAAAAAAACTAACCAATGACAATTTTGGTGGTAGAATTTTATTAGAGAAGCAATAAACTGTGGGCTATGACTTTTTTTGGAACATTGACTTCACTTTTTCCTGCCTTTCTTTTGAATTTTTATTATTTTTGTCTAGGTTCGTTGTTTGCTTAGTTGTAGATTGAACTTTCATGTGATGGACAAAAGAGTCGGGTTAAGTCAAAACCGATGGGTTTTCATCTATTAAATAAATGTGTTTTTTTTATAACTGTCTCTTTCCTCTCGTGATAAAATGAACGGCCATGTTTTTGAAATCATGTCTAGCAAAAACATTGAATCCATGTTATGGTGGCAAAACCTTTAACCGTTATAATTTGTTTAACATTTTATGTCCATCTAAAACATTGAATATTAACGTTAATATTAGTGAAGGGTGTTGTTTAAGCTAAATTAATCATGGCATGGAAAGTGACCTTAATTTCTAAATGGAGCCAAAGAGTAGTAACATGGCTAACACTTGCCATTAAAGGAAAGGAGTAGTTTTGAAGGAAACATATATCTACTTAGATTCCAACTCCAAAAGTAAATCATAAATAGTTATTAGTTTTAATTTAAAATGTCAATCAACAGGGTAGTGTCTGATTGGTTTGAGCTTGACTTTAAATGTCAAAAATACCTGAAGGTCTCAGGTTCAAATTCAAATTCAATGAGAAATAAAAATCCCTTTGTGGCCACGGTGGTTCAAATGCAGTGGTTCCGAGCTATACTGCAAAGCAGGTGGTCGCCCTAGGATTAGGTGGTTTGCATAGTGGGTTGCATATCCAGGTTAATAAAAAAAAAAAAAAGATACAAGTCTATAAACTTGTGATGATGACATGCATGTCCTCCCCTCTAATTTGGAAACAACTTTTGCACTAGATTTCATATACATATACTTTATCAATCATTATCAACTAAACATCCCATGTTCTTATTGGAATATGACTCTTAAATCATTAACAATTTAGATTACGCTCTTTAATCTCTTTCATAATTCATGTTTAACTTAATTACAAATACAATAATTTCCCTTAATTATTGTTCAAATTTAGTATGTTGACATAATGACATAAAGTCATGCACATACATACATGCATATATATATATATATATATATATATATATATATATGGATTGAGATGGAGGGATACAGCTTTTGGGGAATCTTTTCTTCCTTTTCTAAAATGGAGGTACATGGTGTAATGGCCGACAATAGTTTCATAACTGTTTTTAACTAAAACCTATTTCACTTTTTAAGTGACAAATGACCAATACAAATGAATATACAAGTATTGATTGATGTTAAAAGTTTAAGAATTACCGAGGTTTTTTATTTATTAAGGGGATGTTTGAGATTGTTTAATTGAAACAGCTTATATTTTTTTAGAAGCATTTAATAATTTATTATAAGTTAGAAGGGTTTAACTTCTTTAAAAACTTCTTATTACCGATTTGACATCGGTATAAGTTGTTTATCCAAATACTCAAATTAAAGTGCTTATTACCGGTGACACACCGAAATAAGTCAATAAGTTGTTTTTATAAGCAATTTCAAACACCCTTAAAAAGGGGTTAAATGCCAATAGTTAAGAGATTATGATTGGAGTAACATGTTATGTCTGACTAACTAAGTAATTTTTATTTATAACTATTTTATAGTAAGTGTCAATAGACAATTTTTTTTAAAAATTTAACTCTATGTATGATTAAATGTCAAAGGAAATATGATTTTTTATATAATTAATTAAGTGATAAATAATGTAAAATGACAATTTTCATACATTAGTCGAGAAAATTTATTGAAACAAAAATATATAGGTTGCGGACCCAAGATTTTGACAAAGCAGGTGTACTTTTAAAGTGGATCAAATGTCCATAAAGTCATTAGATATGTTTTAAGCCTAATTTCACCGTCTTGAGTTGATTTTTTTTAAGTTTTCTGATTGATTGCAATGGACTTTTTAGGTTTTTTAGGTTAATGTTTATTGTATTTTCTAATATCGTGAAGCACCACCCAAAGTCTAATGGTGCACCTTTTATACCCATAAAAAAATATTAATTGAAAAATTCAATTGAATGAGTGCATGAGAGCATACTCGAACATTAATTGGTCAGTTCTTGATTGGCTAATTATGTAAAAGTATAAACACAACTCTTATGTTACCACTGATTGCATGAGATTCAGAAACCTTGCTTACACGGTAAATTTTTGTTCAAGAACATGTGCATGGGTAAGAGATTGTCTATATACACACTTCTCTCTAATCGGGTGCGTGTGTCTTATTCACTAAAAAAGGTAACCATTAATTAATAAACACCGTATGCAAATATGCATGAATGAAAATAGAACCATTATGTTCTAAACGCAATTTTACTTTTCCTACTTTGGCCCCTATTTCTTTTAAATCCTTACATATCAGTCAAAGTAATAACTTAATTTGTGTCATAAAATCCCTTGAAATGATATACCTATTCCAAAATAAGTCCAAACAAGTTTGAAGTTTCTAGAATTGTAAATCTAGCCCTTTACCTGTCTCAAATCAAGTCGATAGTTCGTATTAACTTTCTCAACCCCTGAAAATCAACAAATTGATGCAACAATACTCATATCATGTACTAAACCCTCAGATTGAAGAAAGTGTTTAAAATGGTTTTGAAGTGTCTAAATGCACCTAATGGATATAAATGTAATTTAGCCTTGTAAAAGATTCAAGATTCAGACGAGAAAAGGAGAGGCTGCATGCCATTGCCACATGGTATCATTACTTTGCAGATAATACCTTTTAATGCAGATAAGTTTAATTAAGACTAAAATGCACATATATATTATTATCACTAATCACCGTGATTGGTGGGTAACATGCAAGTGTGTATTAGTATATATAAATAAATAAATAAATACGAATATAAAAAGACAAGCACACGTAAATAAGCATGGAAGTACTGATCAGCATACCCAATCGTATCATTTGTTTCCTATTAATTATTGAGCAATCAAAGTGGAGATTAATGTTGAAAAAGGCTACGTGTCCCCAACCTACAACTAAAGAAGTGGAATATTTCGAATTATAATTTATTTTATCCAATTTATGAATATTATAAGATTATTTTCAAGAGCCATGGAAATATATGCATGGCTACATGAAATGTACTTGATAATTACCAACCTCACCTGATTGCTTCCATTACCATTATTATTCATTAAATTAAATAAATGTAACCATCCATTCTCATCTCACACTATATTCTCCATCAGACATAACATGTGTGCAGATTTTTAAATCGCATCCATAAATCCAAAATTTCACATTTTTTTATCATCATTATTATAATTAATTTCATCATATACGTAATTAATTAGTGTCCTATTCGCTAAACATTTAAGATTTTTTATGATAACGATGGTGTATGATAACGGAGATGCATGACAAGTACAAAAAATTGTTATCACACGTTTGACAAGATTGATAAATTAGTAAATTACACATGTCAAATTGTGATTCTTACAATTCTTTCACCGCATAATCGCTCTTGCCTATCGACTACAATTATATTCAATCTTGTCCAATTACATTCACGTACCAACTTAAGACACCGACTTATAAAATAAGTTAGAATTAATATAAGGTAGAGGCACCAACAAACAAAGATATGCATAAAGGTATACTTAGAGCATGTGGTGGGTTAGAACCAAGAAGACAGTACAGATACAAGTGCAATAACACGTACTTACTTTCAACAACACCACCCTGCCTCTCGTCGTTTCCTTTGTAGTTTTAAGTAAATTTTCTATATATCTTTCTTTATATGTAAATTAATTATTCAAAAAAAAAAAACTAGTAGACGGGTGATTGGGTGAATGTAGTAGATGCCCACCAATGAAATTCTTTGACTATGTTGTGTTTTGCAATAACATAATTATTATACTTTGTTCAAGTTAGGTAAGGGTGTAAACAAGTCGAGCTTCTAATAAGCTACTCGATCTCGAACTCGTTTATCGCAAGCCCAAACTTGATATTTCTCGATTACAAAGTACAACTCGTTTAACTTAACGAATTCAGCTTTATGAAACCAATGTCCGACTCGCCTCGTTTGAAAACTCGATTAAAACTTTCAAATCAAGTCAAGTCAAGCCATTCGAGCATACATGATCATATGTTCGTATGTAATACAATGAAAATATAATAATTATTAACCTCTAGCTAATAAACGAGTTAATCGATCTCAAGTACGACGCTATAAACGAGCATGGAGCCTGATAACTCGAAAAATATTCGAGCTCGAGCTCTATATTAAAAATGTTATTCAAATTCGAGCTCGAACTCGAATAATCTAATACTCGACTCGACTTAAAATGTAAGCACCAAAATATTGATTATAACTAATTGTTACAATGATGTATATTTAAGTTGGAATTTAGTGTATGTGATAACCAAACGAGTAAACAGAATGTGAACAATTAGTCAATTAATCAACCAATACTTCTTTTGATAGAATATATATATATATAATATATATATATATAAATATATATATATATATATATATATATATAAAATAGGTAACAAAATTAATGGAAAGGTCGAAAGTACATGTTATGCATTGGGTCGAAACGAATAGATTTTGCAGGTCAAGATAAATTGTGTGTGTTGACTAGTCAATTATTTTGGGTCTATTTTTATAATTTCATAGATAGTTAATATATTAAAGAAGATAATGAAAACAATTGGTTATTAAAAAAGTAGTTCCTATTTGTTTAAACTGACAAGGAAAATGGCAAGTTTCTATTAATTAATCCTTGGGATAGAAATTTATAACATAAAATATACAATTTTAACAGTGCTATCCTTATCATTAAACAAAACATAAAATATAGTAGGTGTTAGAAATTTCAGGGGCCACATCAATTTAAAGCAAATCATAAGGGCTAGAAGTGGCTAAAACACAAAAAGAAGGGGCCTATTTGCTCAACAACTTAAACCTTGCTTAAAATTTAATGGTGGGGAATATGTAAAATATAAAAAAAAACTCTTAAAAACTATCTATTTGACCCCATTTACTTAAACTAGAAGGGTAATATTTCATTTTATTATTTATCTCAATCGATGTTATAATATGATCTTATGTGATTTTAAAAAAATGATGATGTTTTTATATTTGAATAAAATATAAATTTGAAGATATCATAAAAATTTGACAAAAATATATCGATATTAGTATCAAACTAACTATTTAAAATTCCTATTTTTTGTGTAATTTTTTAATTTAATTTTTTATTATAATTTAATTTATGTTCAAAAACGAAATAACTTATATTTGGTTTAATAATATAATTTTCTTTAAAGATAATAATTAATTATTTTGTTAGAACTCAATAATTATCCTTTAGATTTTTTATACTTTAAAATGAGACGTTTATCCTCTATTTGTTTATGTTTATCCGCAGTTAGTTACACGAATTCAAACATGGAGCTTTAATAAGTTGTACTTATGCATTATTTACTTGTAATCTTGAATTTTAAGTAATATGCATTAATATACAGTACTTCATGCTTAAAAATTGTTTTTAAGAGTTTTTGTCAAATGTTTTATAATATAGTATAGATATGCCGATAAAATGTTAAATAAATAAAAAAAGAGTTTTTGTTATAAATTTATTTTTATATATCTCTTCGGGTGTTCACCAAGGTGACTATAATTTTGATCAAATAAAATGTTACAAATGTGAGGAACCGGGGCATTTTATCTAGAAACTGTCGGATGCCCCAGCATTGTTATCGTTGTTATTCTCCTGATCATATCAAGCTGGGGTGCCATCAGTTAAAGAATATGAGATTGACTCTCAGTGGAAACACTTCAAGTGTTCGTGGGGGAATCAACATAAAGAGAGGTAAATCTGATAGGGCGAGAGAGCGGTCTTTTAAGATGTCGAGGGGGAGCCAAAAGAAATTCCTGATGTGGTATTAGGTACGTTTCTTATAAACTCAGTATATGCAAAGATGTTATTTGATTTCAGTGCCAATTATTTGTTTGTATCGCCTACATGCAAAGGTGTTATTTGATTTAGTCGACAACGAAAACATGGATAATACACAATCCAAAAACAACACCTTTCGGTTACTGAGGAGACTCGTATCCATCGAATGTGGCGAACACCAAGTAAGCCATACATCAACGTCAATGACCCCTCATTATCAACTTTGGATCACACGATCATCAAGTTCAACCACATCTCTTGGGTCTCAACCAATAGACTACAACCCTTGTGGTTAGGTTTTCATGTTTAGGTAGCCATATATTATGTTATCTTGTATCATTTACGCATGCATTTTTCTATATATGATGTATATTTACATATGAATGTATATATACACTATACATGAATACGATATGTAATACACTATAGATGACCACGATAGATATACATTATATATTTATATATGTGACTAGTTGTATATACATACATACACAATACATAAAACTCAATATGATCCAATACAACACATATATAGATACGTTATACTATTAACTCTCACGACAATTATTCCGGGCCATTAAACCTATTATACCCTATTGATATCCATCACAACTCGATCATCATGCCCTGTTACAATTTGTTACAACCTATTAAAAAATAAAAAAGTAAGACGGCCGGTAATTGTAGGACTATCAACACCGATGGGTTTAAAGAAAATCTATATTAAAAATTATTTTAACAAGTGTTGTTGATAATTTGTTGGTGATATACATAAAATATAGACGGATTATCTAAGTTTATTATAATATCCAATCAAATTAAAAATAAGTAAGAGAAAAAGGTATACTCCCCGACAAACTACCAACAAAAATTGGATTCCATCGCTAAGTTGTTGATCTCGAGCTCGGCAATGGTCTCCAATTTGTTGCGAACTCTCGCTATTTGTCACTGTCTTTTATTCTTAAAGTTGTCTTTCTTTCATTGATTATTCGTGAGTTATTTTTTATATGTTCTCGATAACATTCACATGTAAACAGAAGTTTTTCAGTACGGTAATGGTTTAATATCTCTATAGCATTTTGCGTCCACCTTTGCAGTTTGGTATGGAGGACAACACCCCATCAAAATTTGTTATCTCATGCTGCATCATAACTCATGAATAAGACTTTCTTGCGTATAATATGTCTACCATATATCATTTTCATTAATTGCTCTCAAATTCCTTAACATATATATATGCATCACAACAAATATTAAAATCCTTCTTTTATGAATTTGTTTCTCGATAATCGATGTTACCAAGTCACATAAAAAAGGATATAGGATTAATACTTAATTATGGTTTCATGTTTGGATCAAAACATTCTTTTAATTTTGCAGAACAAAAATGGCAGCAATTAATTAATAATAAAGTATTAAGAGCTAGGAATGAAAAAATGATGAGCGCACGCTCGACACTTATAGGTTTAGACAAGTATTAATTAATTAAGTATATGTATAATTATTAATTAAAACCAAAAGGCAAAGAATCTCTTTAATTGCAGTTTTTCAATCTGGACGGTGAATGAGACGTACATCCACAGCTTGGTTCACAGATTCCTTTCAACTTTTCTTCGTATCCCAGCTGGCGCATACCAACCTCTCACCTCTACCATTTACTATATTTTCCATACTACCTACCTGCTCATATATTCTCAACTCAAAAGGGGTGGCGCCACAAACAATCGCCTAGCTTCTCTTAACAAGTATCAGACTTTTACTGGCCATTTCTGTATTAGAAATCGGATGTAGTCATACTGATTCATGATGCGAAATTGATTCTTAATTTGCATCCTACGTATATGCTACTGCGCAATGACTTCTCTTACCACCTTGTTGCTCTCATGGAAAGAAACTAACGATAAATGTTTTTTGTGTTGATTTTATTCAATTCATATCAAACCCTACTCGTTCTAGTTTCCTAAGCTTCTAACATATTTCAATTACTTCATCATCATCATATATCATCTACACTGCAAACTCTTAATTTCTACTATCATCTCCAACACATTCAAACATGGTGCATCCATATTATTGTATGCATGCCAGAGTATAAACTTCTTGTAAACAAATGTGCATGATACTTCAATTAACAGGAATTGTCGATTTTTGAACCAACTACTAATTGTATGCATCTAATAACTTGTTATCATGATATAACAAAATTAGTTTTATAGAACGCCTAAAATGTTTAAACTTCCTAATCAAATACTTTATAGGACTTCAGTTTATAGGACCCAACCAAAAAATGTCACATCTAAAAATGTTGCAATAGATTTATAGGATGTTTTTAAGCGTTCTTTTAACGCTTTAAAAGTAAAGTGTTGCATTAATTATTCTATATGACGCTATTTAAAAAAGTGACTTGTTAAAATTTGAATTTAAAGTGTCATATAAAATTGCTAATAGAATAATTTATTTTAAAAGTTAAATTTGTGAAAACTTCAATTCTAAAAGGATCATGCATGTAATACTATTGTAACATTTTTAAATATGACGCTTTATAATTGATCCAATAAACTTAACTTCTAAAAGTATTCAATTAGTATGTGATTAGACATTCTAAGCATCATATAAAGTCAATTTTATTATAGTGAGCCTTGTAACTTCTATCAACAAAGTTGACCAATTTAATTCGACACAATAACTAACTCATTCTATTAACATTTTTATATGGTACTTTAGAAAAGGTTTATAAGATATTTTTCAAAAGTGCTAAAAAACTAATAAAACAACTTAATTATTTGTTATGTAGTATTAGGATACCTCAATTTGACTGATAAAACTTGTTAGATCGACTAACAATTTATGTAACATCGCTATATAAAACTCAAAATTGTTGACCTTAAGAGTCATATTTAAACACTCTATCAAATTTCCAAAAGAACCGCTAGACATCTTAAGAATCCCATTTTGTCGTAGTGTAGCTAAGATTTATTCTTTTTTTTACATATAAAGAAATAATTAAGCTTTAATTAAGTAGTCGAAATTAGGAAATTACAAGACAATAATGCAAGAAAAAACGATGTGATAATTGTTTAAAAATGTATAAATTTATTTAGTTATAATAATAAAAAATTATTTTCTTTTGATACCAAAAAAACTCGATTTTAATACTAAAAATACCGTATGAAAGGAAGGAGTCAAAGGATATATATATATATATATATATATATATATATGAGATTGGAGCATTTTGATGGTAAGCGTTAACGAAAGAAGAAATGTGGGTGGGTGGGAGGGATTCAACGGAAGTAGGAGGTTTATTAATTAATCGTCTTCCTTCAAATTATTACTCAATGTGATCATTGCCAATCATTATATGCAATTTTAAAAGCATTTAAATCTGTAATTTAATTCATTTTCAAGTATTGTGTTCGTTCAATTTAATTTCTCAACCACCCACCCCATTTTCAAATCCAAATTCCATCTAGCTTTATATGCATATTTGGTGATGTTTAGATACTTGACCTTTTAAAATGTTAGGTTCTAACTACCGATAACGTTTGGCAAAACACCCATTGGCAGCGGAGGAGGTGATTAATTGAAGGCGGGCCGAGCCCGACCTAACAAACTTAGTGTAGCAAAATCAAGACCTTTTTTAAAGGCTTGATATGTTGTACTTACCCACCATATAAACGGGTGAAACTTGCCATGATTAATGGATCTAAAAAGTGTTTTATCTTAGCTAAAAGAAATAGATCATATGTAAGATAATTCAAAATGCATCATTTTTCCAACATAAAATAAAACTTCGTACGTACATACACATGGGTTAAAAGAAATAATAATTTCACAAAATGTTAATGTCACATGAAATATTCTTAAATGCATCAATTAGAGGAATACACGGATAAAGTTCATGCTAACACAAAAATAGATAAGATTAATATAAAATAAACAACGTAGCATGCTCTTTTATTAACAATAGAAGGCGAGAGTCACATGCGTGCCTTAATCAAACCCAAAGAAATAACTAAAATAAGCAGATGGAGTATCAAACAAATTATGAATTACAAAAACTTACAAACTATAACTTTCAATGAAAAATTATATGTGATAACCGGGTTTTATCGGTTGTAATGTTTAGGGTTGATTTTGATCAATTGTGAAAGTTAAGGGGTTGTTTTGAAATTGAGTTTAAAATATTATCACCATCACCGGGTCATATATGTTAAGTGGGTTAATTGAGATAATTTTATTATCTTCTTGGGTTTTGTTGAGTTAAGAAAATGAAAAAAGTTGATGAGCCATTTTGGTCTCTGGTTTTCGAAGAAACAGAAGAGCGAAGAAGAAATGGAAGAAGTTGATTTTGTGTTTTTGACTCAATTAATTGTTGTTGTTAACATCTTCACATCTTTATGATCATAAGTTGAGTTTTACTTTGAAAACATCATTTAATGTGTTTTTGGGTGAAGAAACCAAAATGATGCTCTTATGATCATGAGAATATGTTATCGTATCAGTGTGATGCAATGAAGTTGATTTTTATCGCATGTGTGTGATGCGATGAAAAATGAAGTGCTATTTATCGCATCCTTGAGATGTGACATGTTTAGATTATTGCACTACTATGGTACGAGAAGCTACTGTTATCGCATTTATATGGTACGACAAATGTGTTTATCGCATCTATTGGATGCGACATGTTGAGGTGATCGCATCCATGAGGTGCGATAAGAGAGTTATCACATGTGTGTGATGCGATAAGAGAGTTATCACATGTTTTATGTTTAATGCGACAATTTTGATACCACAATGGGTTTGATGTGATAAGATGAAGTTGTTATTATACAAATATGATGCGACAAAGAGGTTTGTTTTAATAAAACACTGTTTATTTATTATTTATACAAATATGAGTTTTCTAAAAGTGTTTTCATGATTTTCACTCTATAATAGCAATCAAAAAGGATTTCTCACTAGAACTCGAGGTCTAACCCTCATTTTGTGTTCTAAAATGTGCATTACAGGTCGGACACAAATTAAAGATGAGGGAAAGGAAAAAAAATGTGAAGATATAATGATTGCTTTACATACGTAGATTTTGGAAGACGTTATATTTATTTATACTTGAGAACTTGTTATATTTACATGTCTAGGGTTTATATGGAAAAAAATTGTAGCTACTTTTGTAATGTAACAAGTTATACATTTGAGACCAGTCTGTAATTATTTGAATTTCATATTATACAAAATACGTGGATTATATACAAATATGAAATGGGGTGTTACAAAATATTAACGGACGCGAGGCTTATCGAAATTATTTATGTATCATTCATATATGCCATCAATTTTAAAAGACATAACTAAACCGACTGATTTTCTCGATAATGGTTATCAATATCCAATTTTTTTATGGGTCTGATTTAACGGAACATCTAGTCCATAAACCACTTATTAGATACACTGAATGTCAACATTAATATTTAGATGAAATCCATTTGGTTCTTTGAAAAAGAGGATTTTTGGGACGAAAATGATATCCCAATATCTTGTTCCATCATATTTTGAAATTAAGTTGTCTCGTCGTTTTTCATGTCATTAACTCATAAAACCAATCAAAAGATTCTTATCTCAAAGAATTCGTGAAATAATAATGATTAATCTTGTATGGTTAGAAAATAGTTATGATTATAACTACCGCTATCTCATCAAATATTGGGTATTGATGATTAATCAAATAATCAATATTTTCCTTAGATTTCAATACTATATCGGAATTTTGAAAAAAAAAAAAAAAGGAGTTGTGTCCATTTTAGCTTAATAATGTTGGGATTTATTTATAAATCCAATAATAATTATGGGCTTACATATTATTATATAATTATATTACGCTATTTAAGTAATGAGTTAATTATGTGATTAATTAAAGAGAGCCCATTAGAACCCAATTTGGTATGGACTTAATGAGAGGAAGCCCATTAGGTTATAATTAGGGTTTAATGGGAACCCTAATTATAACCTATATAAAGACGGCTAGGGTTATGGTTCCCACACACCAAAATCAATACGTTCATTCTCTCCCCATTGGAAGGACATCAAGGATTTTGCGTTGAGGAAAGCCATAATCTCGGATCTACGTTTCATACTCAAGCCTAACTAATGGAGACGGGTACGTATATTCTTATACGTATGTTCTTAATAATTCATTGTGATAATCTTCTTCTTTCCAACAAGTGGTATCAGAGCCAGGTTTTCACATTGAATTATTAGAAATAATTAGTTTTTTTTTTTGGTATAATTGTTTCGTAAGGTGAATCGTTTTGCTATGGGGATTTAAATTTTTTTTTATTCTGTCGCCAATGAGTCGAATGAATAATAAAAAAAAAACTTTTGGATTAGAGTAATCGTGTGAAACAATTTCGATGGATGGTTTTTTTTTTTTTTGGATATCAATGGTTTGAGATTTCTGCCGCCGTTTATTGTTCTTTAGATTCGTGATTATTATCATTTTTCGTTTCTCTAGAACTCAAGTTTGACAGCCATATATTGTATTAAATTGTTTATATATTTTTTTGTGATATCCATATAAACGTACTTTTTTTTTGGTGAAACTGATTACTACCATGACAATTGTTATATTTTATTATTGTTATTCGTTGTTGTTAACGGAAAAGAAGTTTTTTTTTTGTTTAAGATAATTTCTTTCGTTCAATAAAGATTATGTTATGGTTTTCGGAGGATTTTGTTTGTTAGTTGGGCTATTAAGAAATAAATAATATTTCCCATTGAAATTAAGTGTAAATTGTCTAAAACATTAGTTTCGATGGAGTAAAATTATATCAAGGTCCAAACTGTTTTATTATATTTGCACTTAATTGTCTTGTATTTTAAAATAAATTGATTGACATAATATAGTTGCCAAAGTAACCCCTGTTGTGACAATTAATTTGTTTTAAGGTATAAAGATGAGTATATTTGTTATTTATGCGAATAATGATTGGCCCAAAGG
>NC_037538.1:6811403-6812973 GCF_001531365.2 Cynara cardunculus var. scolymus | reverse complement strand
AGAGACTTTCTCTCCGGTTTCATCGAAAGACTCTTTTAGAACAATTATGGCACTTGTAGCTCATTTGGATTTAGAGTTACACCAGATGGATGTAAAGACAGTGTTTCTCAATGGAAACATTGATGAGACAATTTATATGGTGCAACCTGAAAAACTTTGTGTCAGGAGATCCGAAGTCTATGATGTGCAAATTAAAAAACATCCATCTATGGTCTCAAACAAGCATCCCGTCAATGGTATCTCAAATTTCATCAAGTGATCACCTCCTATGGTTATGAGGTGAATTTGGTGGAAGATTGTGTATATCATAAATTCAGTGGGAGTAAATTTATTTTTCTGATTTTGTATGTTGATGACATACTAATTGCCACTAACGATTTGGCTTTATTGCATGACACCAAGAAATTTCTCACTAAAATTTTTGAGATGAAGGATCTTGGTGATGCCTCTTTTGTATTAGGAATTCAAATTCTACGAGATCGTTCTCKTGGCATTCTAAGGTTATCACAAAAGAGTTATATTGATAAAGTCCTTGATAGATTTGGCATGTTGGATAGCAAATCAGGAGATACGCCCATAGCAAAATGAGACAAGTTTAGTCTCAAACAATGCCCCAAGAATGAACTTGAAATAAAGGAAATGCAAAAGATTCCTTATGCCTCGGCTGTAGGAAGCCTTATGTATGCTCAAGTTTGTACTCGTCCTGACATAGCTTTTATAGTGGGAGTTTTGGGCAGATACCTAAGTAACCCGGGAATGGATCATTAGAGAGCAGCCAAACGGGTCATGCGGTACTTAAAGAAAACAAGAGATTACATGCTCACATACAGGAAATCAGACAAACTAGAGATCATTGGGTTTTCTGACTCTGATTTTGGTGGATGCCAAGACACTGGACGATCTACATCGGGCTATRTTTTTATGCTGGCTGGAGGAGCCATTTCCTGGAAAAGTGTCAAACAAACACTTGTAGCTTCTTCAACCATGGCAGCAGAATTCATAGCTTGTTACGAGGCATCCAATCATGGAATATGATTGCGAAATTTTGTCACGGGGCTGCGTATAGTTGAGGGCATTGAAAGACCTCTGAAGTTATTCTGTGACAATAATTCGGCTRTGCTATATTCAAATAACAACAGGAGCTCTATAAAGTCGAAACATATARATATAAAGTTTCTGGTTGTTRAAGAAAGAATCCAGAATGGTCAAATTATGATAGAACACACGGGGACAAACTCAATGCTTGCGGATCCACTAACCAAAGCCTTGGTGCCTAAGGTTTTTCATGAGCATACTGCTAGCATGGGTGTTGTTTTGGATGACACTAAAGCTTATTGGGAGTTTGTATTGATGTTTTAAGTTATTAACAATAATTTGTTTATTTTCTGCARACTTCAGTTTATGGAAATTTTTTGATCATTCTTGAATATATGTAATTTTCTAATTTTTGTCTTATGTTTGGAATATTACATATATTGATCTCATAAGGACTAAAGTTGAACCAGTTGGAAATAGGCATGATTGTAATCACATTGCATGTAATTTCCATGCCACTCATCCATGCTTGATC
>NC_037538.1:6802008-6810763 GCF_001531365.2 Cynara cardunculus var. scolymus | reverse complement strand
TTTCATACTCAAGCCTAACTAATGGAGACGGGTACGTATATTCTTATTCGTATGTTCTTAATAATTCATTGTGATAATCTTCTTCTTTCCAACAAATAATTCAATTAAATGGTGCATTAAAACGAAAATCTTAGAAAATATAGGGCAAGATAACATGTCATATTTATCGATTTAGTTTAATTTTATGGCTTTAATTAAATGATTTTTTTAAATTTCAAACAATCATTCAAATTACAATTAAATTAAATTTTATTTTAAAAAGTAAAACGAATTATTCTTTATTTTTAATCTAAAATATTTAAATAATAAAATAATTGAACAAATTATACTAAAAAATTAACATTTTTATTCTCTTTAACTTAACACAAGTCCACATAACATGTTTAAACTTATATATGAAAATTCTTATGATTGAGATTTTTGAAAACTCGTTTTAAAACTGGAAAAAAATATACCAATATCATATTAAAAAGATAAAACACTCATTTTTTGTATAATATATTTAATTAAAAAACTAATTATATCTAAGATAATTGAAACTTTAAAAAAATAGGCAAATCTATTTTTATTTTAATAAATATAGGTAATGAGAAGTCTTTTTTTAAACCCATTTTTATCCCTAATATATACTACATTAAAAACCATTTTACTCAATTCTCAAGATTTTTACATTTATATATATATATATATATATATATATATTAATTTAACACCAGTGTCGATATAATTTGTTCAGAAATTCTTTAACGAATCTTCAAATTAGCAAACCATATTTACCATAACTTGTAACTTTTATTTCCAATATCCCCTATTGATTAACTTTGAGAGAGAGTCTCTAGTATGGTCTCTTTGGACTCATGTGAGACAACTAATGTTTCATAAGATCACTTTAGAGCCATTTGATGAGTTCTCTATCTAGCATCCAAAAAAACATCGAATTTTTGTACGATAGAAAATTCTTCACATGAAAAACACACCGGAACCATCATCGAAAAACACCAAACATTCGCAGGGATAACAATTTAAACCTTCACAGTGGTTTCACGAGTTTCAAGGAAACTAGGCGGTCTTAACGAAAACCAGCCCCCCTTCAATTCTCTCTCTCTCTGTCTATATGTGTGTGTGTGTATATATATATATATATGTGTGTGTGTGTGTGTGTGTGGAGAGAGAGACCGGTTCAAATAAAAATGTTAAATATCGTAAAAAAGGAAAGATTCAAATGGGAATCTAATGAAAAAATCCATAAAAAATTATTTCAAGATACATTTTTTTATATGTGAACTGAGGTTACAAATTAGTCATATGAATTTATATATATATATATATAGAGAGAGAGAGAGAAAGAGCATGTTAGAGAGGCGGAATAGAAGGTTGGATTTTTGTGACAACCATTCTTTGATTGAATTCATGTGATTTTAATAAAGCATTTGCACATGGAAGAAGGATAGAAATGCGAGAATCATTCACCAACCTCATATCTTATCCCACTCCTCTATCTCTGCTTTAATTATTTATTTTCCAAACTTTATGTCATTTTCTTGGGGATTTTTGTAGAGGGGTCCCCAGCAGGAATATATATGTGTATGTATATGGGGTGTTCTTGAAAGGACCCCCATACCTCACAGCTAGCTGATTATCGATCATGCATATTGGTAACTATTGATGGGTATATATGTACATCCAACACTGCATCAACATGGCACGCACGAATGGAATTGAATGCACTATTGTTGTAGGTGATGTTTATATTTCATAAAATAATTTTATGTATGGATAATGGACTTATAGACTTAAATTAGTCATGAGCCGCTCAAGGATATGTTCAATTGTCATTAATTGTGATCAAAAAGTCCGCATAAAACACTAACAAGATGAGCAAGATGGCATCAAAATTTGGGTTCACAATCTTGGCCTTAATGTTGAAAAAGTAGTAATTATTAATGTTGAAAGCATCCATCAACTCCTACTCTACACAAAACCGAATACTAGAAATTAGCATTCCTGAAAGTAGCAATATATAATTTATGTACACATGATTCCACTGTAGCATATGATGGATACACTCTCTGCCTCTGCCTCTGCCTCTGCCTCTACATTGATGTGGATTTTTTTTGTTTTTTAAGTTAAGAAGGTAGCGTCACGTACGGTCACTACTGGACTATATATCGTCATATATATCAGCACAGCCTGCCTACATGTTTATGAACATATATATATATGAATTAGTAAATTACGTTCTTTCTATATATGGAAGTCTATAAATAGCTAGAGACATGATTCCACCTTCATTCTTTAATCTTTTAATCCCTTCTGAATGGTCCCAAGGATGGCTTAATTACTCTTTTAGTAATTGGTTTTCATCATCAAACAGGTTCAAGTTAGAGAATGCCCAACACTCCTGGATACACATTTAAGAGGTGATATATTAAGTTCTGGTTGTAAGATCAATGTATTAGCATTGTAATTGCGATTTTTAACATTGATTATGGTTTTACGATGAATTATATATCTTGTATATGCTTTAATTTAACGGTTTTCTACATTTTGTGTTTCTTATTGTCAAATTAATTATTATGGCAGTAGTACCATTGGGTATTTCAAACACCTGGTTCCATCAAGTAGTGTAGGGTTTGGATGGGGAGGAGACCAGTGGCTTTTTGGTTGCATCATCTCTGGACTTTTGGCTGTTCATAACTTAATTTGAAACAGATGCATATACATATGTTAACTAGTTTCACCATATATTCTAGCTACTTTGCTTGGCCTGGATTAATCCCATTTGTCCATCAAACTTTGATCTTGTCCTTACATATAGTACACTTTATTCTTAATTATATGGTTGAGATATATATATATATATATATATATATATATATTAGTCATTGGTTGAATTCATTGTAATCATAGAAGTTAGTAAAAACTATATAGACATAAAGCACGACTTCCCATAGGACTGATTAATTGATCTCGCCATGTAAGTTTAAAAAACATTTGTGACACTCAACTATGTCCAAGTGATCGATCAAAAGGCAAATATCAAAACACTACTACAATATTATTGACTTAAGCTGGTATGGAAACTTATGTTTACTCAAAAGAAAATCATAATCTATGACAGTCTCTATGCCTTATGACAAACTGTAATCTAGCAACTAGACAATCAACTCATTTCATATCCAACCATTGTCGGCCATAAGTGATCATAATTACACGATCAGCTAGCTACGAGCATGTCTAACATTTTTTTGTGGGCATATGTACCAGTTCCTTGGGAGAACGGTACTAGTAACACTTTGATGAGATGAGTGCTAGTTAAAGGATGAGAAGAAATTAGCTATCAAGACTTCATGACTATTTGAAGTCTCCGTGTAATCCTTGAAGTCATACCACCAATCATATCAACTTCTTGTATCATACCAATATTGCAAATCCGAAACCATAGAAATGCTTTTGTTAGTATTGTTTTCAACCAAACTTGCACTTCCACTACCTCTCCGCTTCATTTCCTTGTTGAGTTTGCTCCTTCTTGACATTTCGGCAAAATCATCGTATGTGTCTTTTCTTTCCACACTTGTGACACACGATTTTCGGAAAATCCATCTTCCTTTTCTTGTTCTCCAAATTTGATGCACTCAGTTCATAGGTCTTTCTCTTCAGATTTTTCTAAGTTACATAGTGCACTTTGGAATTTGAAGAAACATTGAGATCTTTCTCATGAAGACGTGTTTCTTCTTCAATCTGTAGGTGTTTCTGAATTTGTTCCAAAGTGACATCTTCCGATAATCTTTCCAAAAAGATGGTAGCTTGGCAATGATTCCTCCAGCTATCAATATGTCAAAAATTGATATCTTCAAATCCTTAAACTTAGAAATCAGGATTATAAACACGTGGACTTGATCTAGAATAGAAACATTATCAAGCATAGAGAATTCAAAAAACTTAAACATTAACTCATTTTCCCCCTTGCTTCTCCGTGTTGTATTTGAACTCCAAAGAACTTCATATTTCTTTACCAGACTGAATTGGTGTGTAGATATCATAAAGTCGATACGAAAGTGAGTTTAAATGTATCCCCTACAAAGCAATTTATCCTTTCCATGCTTCTTTCTTTCAATGCCTCTCTCATGGTATATTTACTTGTTGAAGGTGGAAAATCTTCCAAATTAGGATCCAAGATGTATATGACTTTAAAGGTAGTGAGAAAAAAAAACTTCATCTTCTCTTTCCAACGCATAAATTTTATACCATCAAACTGATCAAGTTTGATTAGATCGTTTCCAAACAATTCATGGTGTTATGAACGCTATCCATGATGATTACTAAATATCCTAAGATTGTTAGAAAAGATAGTAATATAAGGAGAAATAGGATATTATTAGCTTCCACACTATCAAGGTTGTTTGGGTTAAAGGCTAATACGCCCCCTTAGTGTTGTGAACGCTATACATGATGATTACTAATAATATCATAAGTTTGTTCGAAAAGAGAGTAATAGAAGGAGAAATAGTGCACTAAAATCAACAACTAGATATGTTTTTCCGTGAACACTCTGCAAAAATTTCTATGAAGAGAGGAATAGGATTGAGAGAGATGAAATAGCAACATGTTAGTGGTGGTGCTATCTTTTAATTGTTTAATATATGTGTAAAATTCACACAACAAAACCAAATCCCCTTTTGCCTCCTTATCGCTTAAACAACTCTATAAGTGGTTTAGAGATTATAAGCTAAAGAAAATTTATCACTCTCTCAATATGGGACAAGTAATATGCCTAAAATTCATATATATAGCTTACAAATACAAGTAAAATTTCACTATTCTTTTTATGTGGGACAAAAACTCACTATGAAGACTATATGTACAACAAGGTTTTTAAAAAGTATTCTATAGGTCTTTAATTAAACTTGTTATATAAGACATTTTTTAAAAGTGTCTTATAAAAAAAAAACTAATAAGATGACGATTAGTTTTTATATCTTATTACGTTATCCAACTTTGTCAATAAAATTTGTTATGTTATCTAAATCCATACAAACACTTAATTAATATTATGCTATCATCTAGGAGATACAATTGTTAATCCATGTATGACTTAAAGCCTGATTAACTATTATATATATCTTAATTAGTGACCATTGCATTTTGTTAGGTTGTGTTGTATGTACCATTTTGGAGCTTCTGGTCATAGCTTTCTATCACTAGCATGAAGACTACGTACTACAAATTATTAAGTTGAGCATACATAGTCGTCCGAGGGTAGGGTAGTTGTAAATTAAATAGTAGTAATATTTTAATGCTCATAATGATACCCCTACACCACAGCTAGTCCTAATTAACCATTACGCTAGACCACARCTAGTCCTAATTAACCATTACGCTAGACCACAGCTAGTCCTAATTAACCATTACGCTAGACCACAGCTAGTCCTAATTAACCATTACGCTAGACCACAGCTAGTCCCATATGAGAGAATTTTTACTACCATTTAGTTATGATGATAGCATTTTAACAGGAAGGTATCGGGATCACTTTGTTACTTTAATCAAGAATAATGATAAATGTGTGATTTTTACCAACATTGTTCCATAGGTTGTGTTTATTACATGGATGGAACAACAGAGTACGGAACAAAATTCACAGTTTCATATTTGGTATGATATTGGGCAGGATAAGAATTCATTGTCTTACGTTCGGTATGATATAGAACATGGACGAAAACTGGATAAGGTATGACAGCGTAGGACAAAAAAAGTTTTTTTTTTTTTGTTTCACCAAAATAGGTGGAACAAGATAGGACAAAAATAAGAAAGAAATTAAAATATTATAAATTAACTTTCGTTTGATAAATAACTTTAACATGGTATTTGTTTTCGTGGTCACCACTACTATTGCGGCCGTCGCCACTATCGGTAGCCACCCCACCTCCTCCACAACCACCGTACATCACCACCTCCACAACCACAAATGGCCACCAACCAACGTCCATCGCCACTTCCACTGTTGGCCATCTTCACCTTCTCAACCATCTCCACCACCTCCACAGCCATCGTCACCCACCGACCACCATCGTTCATTCTACCACTGTTGGCCCACTCCACCTTCTATTCTACTACAACCTCCTCCACCACCTCCACAACCATCATCGGCCATTGATCAACACCGTTCATCGCCACCACCATGTGTCACCTCCACTGTCGACTACCAGTACCACTTCCCACCACTACCACCAGCTACCACTACCATTATCTACCATATTCACGTCCTCTACAACCACCACTGTCCATCTCCACCACCACTAGATCATCGGCGTCCACCACCTCCACCATAACCACACACATTGCTCATCATCACACGTACCTCCACCACATAGGGTACAACTACCTCCTCCACCACCGTCGACCGTCACCACCAGCACTATCCACCATCTTCACATCCTCTACAACCACCATTGTCCATCAATTACCAATGTTTCTACCTCCACAACCATTGGTGTTACAACAATCTTCATCATGTCTTCACCAATTGATAAGGATCTTCCAAACTGAATAAAACATAATTTCTCTTTTGTATAAATCGGGTTTTTTCAAACTACCATCAATTATATAAAAAATATTTATTTAAATTTTGTACTATTTTATATTTATGTATATGAAGTTGTGTAAAAATGTTTATAAATTAAATTATTATCTTTACTTGTGAATTATAACTATTGTATGATATATAAAATTATAAAATAACTTTGTGGGACAATTTGTCTAGTCCTGTCATATGTCCTAGTTGTACCAAACACCAGACAAACATATATCTTGTCCAGTACTGTCTAGTCTTACCCTCTTGTCTTGTCCAGTCCTGTCATGTTTAGTCATGTCCAATCATGTTTGCATACCAAATGTTACCATACGAAACAAGCTTAGATCGAACAATTAAGATGAATAAACAATCAACGAAAAGCACAAGGAGGATCTTGATTAACAGAAAAGAAAGGAAAAAAAACCAAAATGGCTTACGAAATCACTTTCTGAGTCTAAAATTTGAATTAAGGTGCTACCGAAGTAATCTTCCAACAATGTTAATCTCCCAAATATTAAAGGGTTGAAACCACTAGGGGTATATAAGGGCACAGTCGTGCTAGTTCTCAACATGTTTCTGTAGAAAGTTTCAGACGCCAGGACCAATTTTGCTTCTTTTATATCACAATTTTTCAAGAGAAATGGTCATATTGGATTAATAGATTCCAGGAATTGAAGGACAAGTATATATGGGACTCGTCAAAGTCATGAAATTAAGGGAGGAACTGTTCCTTGTTTATAGGCAGGAGGGGTGTTTAACAATAACCCTACCCTTAATTCTTGGGTATCTATTGATGGATACCATAGGCCATAGCTAGCACGATAGACTAATAATTAGTTAACAACATGATTAATTAAATTGTCCCTGGTTAGTTTTTGTTACTCTCATTAAGCCCTAAATTAACCATTAATTTACCAGAGCTGGCAGCCTCAAGTTTTTTTGAAATATCTCCCATGAGATCTTGTAAACAAAGTTGAGGATCGATTTGGTAAGTAGAGTTGGTTTGAGTTTAATTAATGATATGGGATTATATGTCATAGTTTGGAGTTATGTAAGAGAGGACTGCAAGTACAATAGATTCCATTTGTTTATATATATATATATATATATATATATATATATATATATATATGATTTGTGTATCATTAAACAAATACACAATTAGAAGATATGTGTGGGAAAACGATATCAGTTGGGAGGTACGGGGTGTTGGTGATTTTAGTGTCACCGGTTACGTTTAGTGTAATGGATTTTGTACGTGTGTTTCAAAGGGATTGAACTTTGTTCTAAAACATGTATGGAGAGTGTGGAGTGCACGCTTGTATTAGTCTAAGTCAGTCCCGGTAATATTTAGGGGGCAACGCCCCCTGAACGCAAAACGGAAATTATATAAGTATAGGGTTTATAATGGAAAATTCTTGATTTTCTGTGGTATGATTGTGAATCCTATAACTTTGTAACTCCCGTTTTCACAGTTTTTTTTTTTTGAGTTTTAATTTCGGATTATCAGTTTTTGGGGAAACACACGAACTTAGAAGACACTCTATATTTTTCTCTAGTTTTGATCTTGATTTCTGCCAAAAATCAAGATTGTTGCTTTTACAATTATCCCAATTCGGATTTCGTGATACCAGGCATATACGGTCGAAATATCGAATTTGGAAAGTGATTCACACGATTGTAGAAGAAATCCGGTTAAATTTCAACACGGGGTTCCTTTCCAAGACAACCCATATTCTTATGGAGCCTAGCTTAAAATCCCATAGAAAATGACAGCAACTAATGATTAGTTAATCTATATACCTTTAGGTTTTTAGAATAACTTAATATGTAGGAGTCGGAGAAGATGGGGTTATTCTCTCTCAGGTTGGTGAATTAATGATGCTCTCACTTCTACTCTTGGATATATATATATATATATATATATATAGGAACGATCATATGAAAACCGCTCCAATTTGTAAAAACCGTAAAAACTACTCTCATCGATCGTTAATCTTATTAAATTTTTTCATGAAATTGTTAATCTTGTGAAATTGTTTCATATAATACTTTTTTTGATGAAGTTGTTTCATATGTGGTTATGAAATTATTTCATATACTACTTAATGAAATTTTAATGAAACTGTTTCATGTATTTCTCTAAAATTAAAATAATGAAGATGATAATATCCATGATTA
>NC_037538.1:6798691-6801673 GCF_001531365.2 Cynara cardunculus var. scolymus | reverse complement strand
CCTATGCTCGTGTGAACAGCATCTGTGTCTTGCAATGTAAACACTATGTTCATATGTTCACATGTCGGCCCTATGTTCGTGTGAACAGCATCTGTGTCTTACAATGTAAACACTATGTTCATATGGTGTGATGTTTTTCAATGTCATACCGTATGACATCATCACGGGTTCGTGTGAACAACGATTGTGTCTTTAAATGAAAACAAGTTGTTCATATGGTGAACATATATGAATATAGACTGCAAGAGATGCACATATATGAACATTTTCAAAATCAAGGATCGTTGTGYATGTGTGCAGATATGAACATAGACTGCAAGCGTTTATCGTTTTCATTATTCTGATATTATTTTACAATAGGATTCTCCATGTATCTTGGACGAAACGAAAATCTTGTACACTTAGACAACCAATTTCAATATATGTAGAACATAACTTGAAAAGAAGAACATGAACATGAAATAATAAAGAAATCAGAAATTTCATGATCAATTAGAGGTATCTTTTAAGATTTGTAACTCCCAATTAATTATTAGGGAGTTACAAAAAGGTTAAATTACAAAATTACCCTTATCATTAATTTATAATTTAGATTTGAACCTAAAGTGAAGAAAGAATGTGATTGGTTAAGGTTGGTTAGTTTAGTTTGCACCATATGGTTGGTTTCTATTTGAACCAACCTCTATATATATATATATATATATATATGTATGTATGTATGTATGTATGTATGTATGTATGTATGTATGTATGTATGTATGTATCAGATTTTAGATGTATGTATGTATGTATCGATTTATCTGATTTCATATGTGCAACTTCTGTTTTTTCAATCATTTTCTGGGTTTGATTCTAGGTTTTGCATTAATCGTTTCCTCATTTAGGGTTTGATGTTCATAAATTTGTGTATAAATCTATTTGAACATTGGTTTATATAACAAATTAGGGTTCTTGATTGTGGAAGATGAAGTTTGAATCTGGAAAGCCGAAGGTAGGGATGGAAAATAATGGGTAAATTGATTGGTGTACCTCTCACGTGAGGGGCACATGAACAGACTTAACGGCAACTACTTAACGTTGTTAACTTGAATATCATGGATGTTATGAAAATGAAAAGTTGTGGATGTTTTAGGGATCAAATCCAAAATTTGAGCAAACATCAGGCACCACCGGCCAGCATAATGCACTCTTCTACATCTACAGTATATTATAAAGCATTTGACAAAAACTCTAAAAAATCATTTTTATGCATGAAGTACTGTTTATTGATGCATATTATTTAAAATTCAATATTACAAGTAAATTGCACGTAATTACAACTTATTAAAGCTTTATGTTTTGAATTCGTGTAACTAACTGCAGATAAACATAATCGAGAGGATAAACATCTCATTTTAAATATAAAAAATTTAAAATATAATTAGAATAATAAAAATATTTAATTATTATCTTTATAAAAAAATATTATTAAACAAAAAGTAAAAAAAATAATTAAAGAAATACAAAAAAAATTAAAATAGTTAGTTTAGTATTGATATCAGTATTTATTTTCAATTTTTTATGGTATCTTCATATTTATATCTTATTTTAAAAATAAGCATTATCGTTTTCTTAAAACCATATAAAATCGTATTATAACATCGATTGAAACAAAAAAAAACACAACATTGAAATCGAGATGTATATCGTTGCATTGTGTGAGTATCATTCTAGTAGTTAAAATATGTCTGATTGGACAATTTAAAACCAAAGTGTTCGACTTCTTTTATATTTACATAAATCCTACTCCATCTTTTGTTGTTTCAAGTGTGGAACATGTTTTTAGGTAAAAAAAAATTCATCAAACTATAATTCTTATTGCATTAGTCATTACTCAATGCTTCATAAATATTGTATTTGTTAAAATTTAAGATTTTTTTAAAATTTTACTTAAATACTTGCAGATAAGCAACGTTTTATGTATCTCTTTCTATTCATGACCTAATTTCAGAGCACAACTTTCGGTGTCATTCTCAAATAGTTCTATACCTTAAGGCTTTACTTTTGTAACTTTTTGATTCATCGATTATTCTTCTCATACCAGCCTTTTTCAGTTTCCCTTTTATGTATCTAAATGTATCATTGACTTTCAACTAGTGTCCTAAAAGTAAAAGGTTGTCATTGCCGAAAACATAAGGATTTTCAAAAGCCTAATCTGAACTTAAAGCAATGTGACTCAAGTTAGATTGACCCTCCTTCCAGATTTCAAATTAGATGATAATTTGCACTTAGTTGTAAAATATTCCATTCATGGAACAAAAGTATACGATCTTTGATTTATTAACGATAAATGCATACATTATAATGTATCAAGATGATGTTGATATTTTTCTTTTAATTTAAACCAAAAGTTTACCTAAGCCTGGTTTTACAAGAACAAGGAAAAGAATACAATTTTTTCAACAACTTAAAATAAAAAAATAAAAATTGTTTATTTTATAGGATGAAAGGAGGTAATATATAATAGCATATATATGAATCATTGGCAATGATTAGAATGATTAAAATTTTGATGAAAAATAATTAGAACTTGTCTTAATTAATCTTTTAGATCTAACCCACCTACATTTAGTCGTTTAACATACACGGTCGACTCCTAATTATGTAATAAACTATTTTAAAAGCTTTATAGAACAATAATCAAATATTCTAAATTTGTTTCGACGGATTTTTGTATATTATTATGGTGCGATATGACGTAAGATGCATCTCTACCATTACAAAATAGGTCGTAGTGTCATGACGTGCGACATGTGTTTTTTAAAAGACGTCACTTTTCTCAAAAAAAATATTTTTTTAGATTTTGTGTTTTTACATTTTTAACTTTAAATTTTACATTTTTATATATTTATTTAATTACATTATTCACAATTTCACGATTAAAACGAAATTGTAAAATTACCTTTCTAAATCTTATTTTGAATATTTAATCAAGACTATTTT
>NC_037538.1:6789758-6797146 GCF_001531365.2 Cynara cardunculus var. scolymus | reverse complement strand
TTATTGAACTTAAATTAAATTATAATTAAAAAATTGAATTAAGAAGTTACATAAAAAATGAGAAATTTTAAATAGTTAAATTGATACTAATATCAATATATTTTTGTCAAATTTTTATAATATCTTCAAATTTATATTTTATTCAAAAATAAAAACATCATCGTTTTTTTAAAATCACGTAAGACCATATTATAACATCGACTGAGATAAAAAATAAAATGAAATATTAAACTCAAGATGTATCTCGCTGCATTGTGCGAATACCTGTCTAGTATTATTTTATATTGATGCAAACTTCATCTCTTTTTTGATTCATTCTCAGATCCCTCGTCACTTCGTATACCCTAAAAGCCCAAGACTCTTCTTCGCCAGCTGCCAACAGGAACATACTACCGCCATTGTTGTTCTTCCTCTTCTCACCAGGCCCGACCGTGGCCCTGTGCAGTATGTGCGGTCGCACAGAGCATCAACTTTTTATCTATTACGAGTTTTGGGTTTAATAATTTGAGAATTGAGCAACTGAACTTTAACTATAAACAACATGGCCAAGGCTTGGTAGTGATGGATATTGGATGCTCCCAATCTAAATCTTGAGAAAGCATCGTGAATCAATGAACACCCAACATTCTTACAACTCAAGTCTATTTCTATTTGTTCTTCAAAGTTCGACTCTTCCAATTTTCAAGGCATGATGTTCCATTTTCCGGCCGATTAACGATCATGAAGCTAGATTCAAGATATCGAAGATGGAAATCCCAAATGACCGGATCCTTTACCCTTCTCTATGATGGTCGATTCCCATTATATAGACGGTTATATGATTCAGGGATTCAGAAAACTCTTAAATCTCAATTCTTTCATCAATTCTCAAATCTTCATCTAATAAATATTCATTGGTTCCATTTCAAATGGATTGTACTTCTTCAAATTTGGAAGTGGGATATTGATTTAGGGTTCAATGAGATTCATCCATTCCTCAATTAAAATTCTCAACTGGGCCTAGTACCAAATTAGGTATAACTACAAGGGTGGTGTCTGATTAGTTTGAGTTTGACTTCAAATGTCAAAAGTACCTGGAGGTCCCATGTAAATCCAAGGAGGAATAATCCCTTATGGCCACGGAGGTTCAAATGCGGTGACTCCGAGCTATCTGCAAAGCAGATGGTAGCCCTAGGATTAGTCGGCTCGCATAGCGGGTTGGATATCCAGGTTACATAAAAAAATATTGTTTAATGATTCATATTATTTAAAATTCAATATTACAAGTAAATAGTGCATGAGTATAACTTTTTAAAACTACATATTTGAATTCATATAACTAACTGATAAACATGATAAAATACAAAATAAACATATTATTTCAATATAAAAAATCTAAAATAATTAATATAATCATTGGATTCTAACATAATACTTAATTATTATCTTTATAAAAAACAGTGTACCATAGAGCCTAAAATAAATTATTTCGTTATTAAATCTAAATTAAATTATAATAAAAAAGTAAACTAAAAATTATCTTTATTAGAAAAAAAATTATGATATCAAATCTAAGATAAATTACTTCATTACTAAAACTAAATTAAATTATAATAAGAGATTGAACTAAAAAAAGTTTAAAAAAAAATTAGATCGTTAATTTGATATCAATAATTCAATATATATTTTTTTCAAATTTTTCCAGGGTTTTCAAACTTCAATTTTATTCAAGTAAGGCAATATTGTTTTCTCAAAACCATATAAAATTGATAGAGACGAATAATCAAACAAAACATTAAAATTAATATGCATATCACTGCATTGCATAAATACTATTCTAGTATAATCGTATAAAAATTTTGAGTTTTTTTGGCTTTTTTTAACTAATAAAAAGTTATTGTACAAGTTTTTAAACTTGTATATACAAGCATTAAGAAAAAGGCCCCCACCCATATTCCCTGCCACCCCCTCCAACCTTGTAAGAACGAAAGAAACCAATGATGCCAAGCTATATTCCTTCATGGAAATTGCTTATTTAATGACAAATTACAAATAGAAGGCAATATTCAAGTTGTTGAACACCACAAAAACCAAATCAAGGCAAAATCCGTAGTGCTCAAATTGTAGGATTTTGCCTTTTTTTTTTTTTTATATGGAGTGAGTTTGAGGAATAAAAGCTCACAAGCTTTGGCGATTATAACTTGCTCTAAAAAAATTAAAAAATAAAGGTCATATTACCTTAGTATAGTGATAAAAATTGGAAAGCTCATAAGATTGACAAAAATACCATATTTCTTATACGAGTAACTACTATTCTTCTTCTGTTTTAACACAAGTAGGTAACCAAATTAAAGAGGCGACTCCATATCATACCTACAGACTACAGCTATATTATATATATAGAGAGAGACTACTATCTGAACAAAAGATCAAACATTAATAAGTATGGTAATTACTAATTACCAACCCAGCAGCAACTAACAGCAAGTTGCATCAAGATGTGGTCCACACATGAACATGTCAAACTTCTTCACTCGGTCCCACCACCCATACACCTTCTTCCCACTCCCACCTGGATGTTTCTTCTCCTTCATCACCTGAGCAAGACTTGTACATGTGCTGCTGCTGTTACTTGTACTGCTCATCGAACAACCTGTTTCATCTTCACCACCACTCCAACTAATGCTGCTGCTACTCCCACCACCACCATTGCTCTTCACCATTAACCTCTTTATATTCTTCTTACCTGATTTCCCTTCTGATGATTCATGCTGTTTCTTTAACTTGTCGTAATACTCTTTGTTACGTTTCTCCAACTCGTATATCTGCCCTTGCAGATCATCGATCTTCCGACTCAGCACAAACACACGCTGATCTTCGCTCCTTTCCAACAACACGCATCGTGCCAGCTCCCCTGCCTTACGCTTCATGAACAATGACTCTGACGCTAGCCTACTGTTCTCGTTTGTTAGTACCACACGCTCCGATTCTAACACCTCTAACAAACTTTTCTGTAACTCTATCTTCTTTTTAGACTCTTCCTGCAACACATACACACAATTTTCACAAACTCTAACCATATGTTTGTGAGACTCTAACCTACTACAACAGAGGCTAGAAATTGTCATACAAAATTGTAATTCTTGACTTTGATACCATGTAAGAATATATATATATATATATATAAAACCTTGAGATTACTCTTCAAAATAGAAAAGAATGGAGGTTCCAACATATATTTATGAGAAATGGTCCAATTATAACAAATGTAGTGCGTCAAAAAGAATACCTGAATCATATCCAAAGATTGCACCTCATCCACCACGATCTCGTACTCCACAAATCTCATCACAAGCTCTGATATTACCAGCTCGGACGCAATGGGTTTTTGCGTATCGGCTGGAGGCTGGTAAGAGAGTGAGCTTTCAGCATCGTCTGAATAATCAGCATTGGTGTTGTTATTATCATCTACAGGAGGGCATATTACTTCATGATGACGTAATTGTTGCTTAGAGAGCGTTCGAGTGTAACGATCAGCCAAGTAGAGATAACGATTGTAGAGCTCTTGGAGTAAGGCTAGTAGTTCAGGGCGTTTCCGGTAGTAGAAGTCTGCACGTTCGCCAAACGTGTCTGGCTTCTCTTCTCCGTTGATTGCTTGTATTTTATCCTCCAAATCTGCTTGGCCAAAAAACGTACATAATCCCAATAAATTCTTTTACTCCCCTAATTTCATAATAATTTATACTCTCTTTGTCATAAAATAATCATTTAAGGGTTATGTTATGCAAACTAGCTCATAAGCAAGTTGTTAGCCTACAAGTGACCTCTTCGCTAGCCATTGGATTAAAAGCTAAATGACAAGTTAAGAAATGTTAGCGAGGATGATTAACAATAACAAGGGGTAAGTAAACAATTTCTGTTTGTCTAAATATTCTTGTTTATTTGCATTAATATATTTGTTTTTGTGAAGGAATTATATGCACGATTTAAAGCCAAAAAGAAGGGGAATTTCAAATTTTGAAAACACAAACACTTCTCAAAATTCAGAAGACAAGAATAATAATGAGAGTTTGAGTCATTGACAGCTCCTCTTGTAAGGAGTTGTACTACTTTTGGAATCGAAAAGAAAAGAAAAGGATGAAAGTGACTATTCGTAAATAAAATCTTTGGGTACAGCCCAGTAAATCACTTCCCTCCTAAATCTATTCAAAATCCCCCTTCCCTTCCATAAACACAAGATTCTCTCCAACAGCTGAAAAAATAATTGCTTTTACCAACGTCCTCCAACTCTCCAAGACTAGTTTTCAAATTTTACTAGCAATGATTTAAGTTTTTTCCTAACAAAAATCGGTTACAATCCTTCACTAATAAATATGATAATACCAATTACCAAGAGGCTCAAAATACGGCCTCACTCTCATAAAAATATCAAAAGCTCGTTTTTCAGCTTAATCTTAAGATCTCAATATGCTAAAAATGGTTTCAAACAAAAGAAAGGCACAAATATTGTGGTTCTCCTCCAAAACGAAATATAAACCATGAGTCCTTGTGTGTTCTTAAGAAAGAAAAAAAAACCTTCTGTTTAGTATCTAGACTTATACAAAATGCCTCATACATACCAAGGTCCAAGGTCACCATCATATACGCATAAAGGACAGGTATAACCAATAATATTAATTATCCGCTCATGTAATTATACTAATCCTAGGACGACCACCTACTTTGCAGATAGTTCGGAGTCATCTTTGCAAATCCAAGGGGGAATAAAAATCCCCTTGTGGCCACGAAGGTTCAAATCCAAGGAGGAATAAAAACCCCCTTGGATTTGAACCCGAGACCTCCGGGTACTTTTGACCTTCGGAGCCAAGCTCAAACCAATCAGGCACCACCCTTGTGGTCAATTATTTGGTTTTGATATCGATATGTATAAAAATGAAATTGATAGAAAAAGAATTCAATTAACACATACAAACTTCATTTTTTATTTGAAAAATATCTGTTCGATTCAAAAATATTTGAAAATAAAGGCAAACAACCAACATTAAAAACAAAGCAGGTAAAAGTAGGGTAAAAAGCGAGTGATTCATAGCATTGCAGTCGGCAGTGTCCTGTTATAGACACTGCTGATAGGGAACTTCAGAACTCATAGGACGAGTCACCAGACATAATGAGAAGACGTTTCCAACTCAACAAAATAATTTATTTTCAGAAAATCCCAGCCCTTGATCACATCACATGATATGTTTGCTTTTCAAAAAAATGCTTTGTCCAACTCCAGAGGGTATATCGAAAATTTAATGCACCCACCTATTTTTTCTCTCACATTTATTTTTGAAAGCATCGGATGCTACTCAATAACAAATTCCTTATTGTCTAATGACTGTAACGAGCAGCAGTCTTGAAATGCCTCACTCTTCATTGTAACAAATCTTTTTAAAAAGTAATCTAATCATATATTTTCTAAAACAGCTCTTTCAATACCTAATCAGTCAAAAAAAGTCTTCTTTTATTTATTTAAATGAGTAATTAAAAGTATATTAAAGAGTATTAATTTTATCAAAATCCAAAAATATCAAATAAAAAAGTTCATGATGCTAGAAAAATAACCTAAAAACAGAGAACATTTGTTAATTAACTTAATCATTAGCTAGTAGGATAACTATGAGAAAAATGTGTCCCCCAAACCCCACCCTGCAATTTATTTTCATTCAACTTTTCTACTTTCTAACTTTTCGAATCCAGTTTCCAAGAAACTAATATTAAAAAGAAAGCAAAAATTGGCAATTATTTCGAAATCAGTGAACAAAAATGTAAAAGGATGCTTTGAGAGAAAGGGCCCGCACCAGAAATCGAGAGCAGAAGCCATGAAGGCTTAGTGATGAACTTGCTTTTGCTCCGTCGAGATTGTTCCGCGGACGACGAAGATGACATTCCATCTAAGGCGTTACAGCCTGAGTACGTTACAGGTAACATCATATCAGCCGGCCCTATCAACACCTGCGAAGTGTCGGAAACAATGCTTCCAAAAATTACAAGTCAGAAATTATAAAAATTATTGTACGATTACACCAGATGAAAAATAATTGAGTAGAATTTTACTTTTAAGTTACATACATAATCGATTAAATAAGTAGTTATTTTGTGTCGGTAAATGAAGACGAAGCGATGGTGGCTTGGTTGGAGTAACCCTGGACAACAGTTACAACATTTAATGAACACCATACCAACCGTTCCAAGTTTCAACAACAATTAAATATATATAATCCACAAATGCATATGGATTCCAAACCAACTATTGCAGATGGAGAAGAAGAATTAGAATAAGAATGAACGACAAATAAACGGTATTGTGGCGTAGATCTCAATGCTTTAATCAGTTACATCCTTTCTTCCTAAAATATCAAAAATCACAAACTTAGACGCTCATCTTCACAGAAAAATTACTAATCCGTTAAAAACAAATAGAATCCAGAAATTGTTCTCAAAATTTTGCATTTATTCAGTTGTCCGGTACAAGTGATTTGAGTATACACCTTTGGTGAAAGTTCTCGCTCCCTACTAACATAATCCTTCTTCAATCAGCACAGAAGCATACATACTCTAGTCGGCAAACGGAAAAAAAGTCCGACGAGTTTGTCGAATTTAGCGGAAAACATGCTTATTGCCAAGGAAAAAGGAATGTAGAGATGAAAATTCGAAGAGGAAAATCAAAATAACGTCGAGAATACCTTGTTTGGGAGTGAGTGCAGCTTGCTACCGCAGTGAACGGAGACGACGAGAAGATCAGAGGAGAGGTTTGGCGGTCGATCGTCGGTGGTGGAGGAACGTAGGTGGTGTGTACATGCCTTTTTTTTATGCAATGAAGACTGGTAGGGGATAAAGAAGAGTAGTGGGGGTGTAGACTTTAAGTGCAAGTGCAGCCAAAATCCCGCAAGCACAAGTTTGATTTTCAAAAATGGGCTAGTGCCACGTGGAATATACTTCTTTTTTATCTCTTTATTTTTGAATAAAAGAGGAAATTTAAAAAAGCAAAATGCTTGCATTCTTATCTTTTTTATATTATATGTTTAATATAGGGGAGTGCTAATGGCACCTCCTTAATAGGGGTGTTGATTGCTTGGAACTTATCCATTTTTAAAACACGAGAAAAGTATTCGTGTGATGCAAAAAAATACATCTCGATTTTAATTTTTTATTTTATTATATGTCTATGTCGATGTTATAATACGATTTTATTTGTTTTTAAGAAAACAATAATGATTTTATTTTTGAATAAAATATAAATTTGAAAATATCATAAAATTTTAAAAAAAATATATCAATGTTAATATCAAATCAACTCTTTAAAAGTTCTCATTATTTATGTAATTTTTTAACTGATTTTTTATTATAATTTAATTTAAGTTTAA
>NC_037538.1:6786935-6788291 GCF_001531365.2 Cynara cardunculus var. scolymus | reverse complement strand
TCAGATATGGGATGAAATCGGATAGAGATGAAATCGTTTAGGGATGAACAGGTTTAAGAGTTTTTTAAGAGTTTTAGTCAAATGTTTTATAATATAGTATAGATATAGATTTAATTTAAGTTTAATAATAAAACAATTTATTTTTGATTTAATATTATAAATTTTATAAAAATAATAATTAAGTATTCTGTTATAATTTAATGATTATATTAATTATATTTTAGATTTTTTATATTTAAAATGAGATATTTATCATGTATTTGATTGTGTTTATCTGCAGTTAGTTACACGAATTCATATATGGGATAAAATCGGATAGGGATGAAATCGTTTAGGGATGAACGGGTTTAAGAGTTTTAAGAGTTTTTAAGAGTTTTAGCCAAATATTTTATAAGATAGTATAGATTAAATCGATTTAATAATATATCATATTTAATTATCATTATTATTTAATACATATATATGCTAATTAAGTTATATTATATATATATATATATATATATATATATATATACTATATTGCATATATGTATTAGTATTAAAGTTTCATCATAATTATTTTAAAAGACCTAAAATAATTTAATCCAAAAGTTAATTTTATAAATAATTAGTTACTTTAATGGATGGGGTATTTATAATAATCATTTGTATTGAATTTAAATAAGAAAAAAGTTCAAAAAATTAAAGAAATTATTCCATTTTGAATTATTAAGTTCTTTAACCTTTTTTTTTTTTGAATAAGTTGTTGAACTCTTTTTATGTTAAAAGATTATGAAAAAAATACTATAAAAAATTAATATCATGCAATTCACAAAGTTATAGTTATTTATAAAAAAAAAATCGTCCTTGCATATATTTTTTAATTAATAAATCATCAAACTTTTAAAAATTGTTTACTTGGATCATTTAAACTCAAAAAAATGAGAAAGAATCAAAATATATATTTTTTGATCATTTTTTTGGGCCCTTGTCATTGATGTCCTTCTTTTGTATCATTTTTTTATCTAGCTATATATGTTTCATTATATTGTTGTATAAAAGAAAGAATCGAAAGACAAAAACAGACAAAAAGAGGAAGATCCCTTAGACGTAGTTGTTCGAACGCATCAATATTTATTGACTTGGATGAAATGAACTATTAGGAACTAGCGAGACGGTTCTTTTAGAATAAGTGAAATATAATATAAATTATTACGTTTTATTTGCATATACATTTTCTGCTTTTTATGTTTTACTTATATTTCAAATCTCAATGTTTATTAGAAAAAATAATAATGTCTATATAAACGTAAAAATGTTAAAGACAAAAAAAACATAACATGTTATTTATTATTGATATTTATATTAATTGAAATA
>NC_037538.1:6783688-6786631 GCF_001531365.2 Cynara cardunculus var. scolymus | reverse complement strand
AAATAAAAAATTTATATTAAATTAAAATTACTTTAAAAATAAATTAAAATAACAATAAAACAAAACATAATAATAAAAAAAGACAAAAAAAACCACTAAAAACCATAAAAACAATAATGACTAAACTAGCTTTAGGGGTGCCAATGGCAATTAATAGGGGTGCCATTAGCCTCCCCTTGATAAAAATATATAACTTTAATTTATATTTTTGTAATATGATTTTATTGCATTTAATGGAATTTGAAGACAATACATTTTGCCAAATAATTTAATAAATATGCATCATTAAACATGAGATTTATAGATAAGGAAAAGGATTGAATAAAACACATAACCATAAATTCAAGAGACTTCATTAAATAAGAAAAATATTACCATAAATGATAATTCCAAGATACTTTATTAGTGTTAATCGGACGGTTTGAACCCTAAAAGCATATGGTTTCATGGTTTGGGCTTTATAGTCCCGATTTAGTAAGTTAAAAGATAACATCCGTTCAAAACTCAAGGTCCAATTAATGTTAATAATCGGGTTTCTTGGACTTGTCAAAAAAATTTATCTAACTTTAAAGATTTAATTAAAAGAAATATTTTCATCAATTATACAATTTGAAAATAATTACTAATAAGTTTACAACTCTAAATTGTATAAACATTAATTGAAATTTTGATTACAAAAATTAAAATAATTTAGATTCTGAAATCTTGTGATTTTAAATCTCAGTTTGTTGGATGTTGAAATCTTCAAACTCTAATCTTCTATTTATTTCAATCCAGCCTTGAAGTCATCTTTTATTTTCATTCTTAGTTCTTACAATTCTTTTTTTATCCGTGGTTCATCTTCTTTTAACTTTTGGAATAATTTCTTACTCCTTCGTATTGGTGTTTGCTGTAACATCCCAAGTTTTGGAAATTAATGTAAACTTCAAAAGTACAGGGACCGTGTATGTTGAAATTAAAAACTTGAGCTCAGGGACCTAAATGAATTTTGTCTGTGTATGAGGGCCAAACATGAAGTTGAGTATAACTTGTTCAAACTTAAGAAGTTAAACCATTTCCAACGGATATTTTAAAAAAATTCAAAAACTGACAATCAAAAATTAAATTTTTATAAAAAGAAATTTATTCACCTTTAACAATTTATCTATTATGAAAATTACAACGTAAGTAATATAATTAAAATATTTAATATCTTAACAAACTTTCAAATAAATTTTATCTACATCTATACTATTTTATAAAGTATTTGACAAAAATTCTAAAAAATCATTTTTTATGCATGAAATACTGTTTATCGATGCATATCACTTAAAATTCAAGATTACAAATACATTGTGCGTAAGTACAACTTATTATAATTTCATATTTGACCTCGTGTAACTAACTATAGATAATCATAATAAAATAGATGATAAACATATTTTAAATATAAAATATATAAAAATATAATTAGTATAATCATTGAGTTCTAACAAAATACTTGATTATTATCTTTATAAAAAATTATATTATTAAACTAAAAAAATGAATTAAGAAAATACACAAAAAAAAAAATTAAATAGTTAGTTTCATTCTAATGTTAATATTTTTTTTTAATTTTTTATGATATCTTCGTGTTTATATTTCATTCAAACATAAAAACATTATTATTTTCTCAAAACCACATAAAATCGTATTATAGCATCAACTCAAACAAAAAAAACGAAATATTAAAATCGAGATGTATCTCGCAGCATTGTGTGAGTACTCTTTTAATTATAAAGCATTTGACAAAAATTCTTAAAAATCATTTTTATGTACGAAGCACACTGTGTATTAATGCATATTACTTAAAAAAATTAAGATTACAAGTAAAATGTAAGTAAGTACAACTTATTAAAGCTTCATTTTTTAATTCGTATAACTAACTGTAGATAAACATAATCAAATATAAGGTAAATATCTCATTTTAAATATAAAAAATCTAAAATATAATTAAGATAATAATTAAGTTATAACATAATCATTATCTTTATAAAAAAAATTATTGTTTAGCCAAAAATAAATTACTTCACTATTTCACCTTAATTAAACTATAATAAAAACTTAAATTAAAAAATTACACAAAAAACGAGGAATTTTAAATAGTTAATTTGATATTTATATTGATATATTTTTTCAAATTTTTATGATGTCTTTAAATTTATTTTTATTTAAAAGTAAAAACATTATCTTTCTCAAAACCACATAAACTATATTAAATCAACAGAGACAAAAATTAGAATGGAACATTAAAATGAAGATATATCTCGCTATATTGTACGAGTACCCTTCTAGTATAAATAATAAGTTTAAAAACTTTAGTTAAAATGATAATTTCCAATAAAGTTTTCATAAAATAAAAGTCTTTGGAGGATGAAATGGATTTAAGTTTTTATAAAAATTCTATTGAAGCAAAAAAGAAGTCTTTAAATTTTTCATTTTCTTACTTTAAAAGAATTTATTTGAAGATCCTCTTAGAAAAAGATAGGAACGCATAATAGAAGTAGCAAGGAAAAATTGAGTTCAAGGATCATGAGATTCATCAATAAGGTAAGAATTCCCATTGTTTTCTTTAGTTGGTGCTTCCGCTTTTCAACATGACAAACGATATATGTATCAGGTCAAAATCAACTTAAAACAATAAATTAGATTAATAATATTTAAATCAACTTAAAACAATAACATGATCAGAAAAGAAAACTATTAGTAGTCTGTCTACTCCAACTCTGAGGGTTGTTTGGTTAATTTTTGGGCAGTGCTAATGGCACCCTCTTAGTAGGGGGTGTTGATTCATTGGAATTTGTGCATTTTTAAAACATCAAATCGATTTAATAATATATTATATTTAATTATTATTATTATTTAATACATATATATGCTAATTAAGTTATATTTTATATATATATATATATATATATATAT
>NC_037538.1:6771647-6782319 GCF_001531365.2 Cynara cardunculus var. scolymus | reverse complement strand
AATAATATATATTTATTAATAATTTATATTAATTAAAATATAATATAAATAAATAAATAAATAATCACAAAATTACAAAAAAACACAAAAAATCATAAAAAAACAAATGATTAAAAGCTAGTTAGGGGTGACATTAGCAAATGATAAGAGTGCCATTAGCCACCCCCTAATTTTCATACCAAGTCTTGAATGAATAAAGTTGTCTTTGTGGATTAATCTGTCTGTATAGATGGAGAAGGTTTTTGTTCGGAAGGGTATTTTATAGATGGAAGAAGCGTGTTTTTTAATTGTGATAAGAAGTTCTGCAAAAACTTGGCTTTCTACATGAAGCTCCACCTTAGAAGCTTACTGAAAAAGTCATTTTCTACATCATTCAGTCACTACCAAATAGTCACATATATCTTAAAGAATAAACTACGAGTCTTATTAAGCTCATTACGCTGTTAACAAACTAAAAAACTTAGAGCTACACTCAATTAGTCTACATAAACTCATAAACTAACCCAAATCAATTTCGACGTAAGATGAATGAACTCAATCAACTACGCCTTCAAGGTGCGTTTGGTATGTGAGATGACAAGACAATAAAAAAAACCCGTTTCTAACACTTGATACAACATCAGTCCAGTACTGGAGTCTGGACATGACTGACTGAGTGACAAAAAAATATAAACAAGGGAGATGGAACAAGATCATTAAATTTGCTAAACAACTACCCAGATTAAACTGAATCCCTAAAACATTACATAATTCTTTTGTTCGTCTACCTCACTCTCAACTGTCCAGTCCCATTGTACGGTCCACATACAAAACACACCCCCAAGTTAAAATTCCAACTCACGATCCGAAGTATCTGCAACGACCACATACAATGGCCATGAGTTGGCCCAGTTATCCTTAAGAATTCAGGAAACCAGTCCAGCTTGTATGTCGGATTCCAGAAGACTAACCACAGAGCTGCAGTAGTTGCAACTTCATCAGCTCAGTGGAAGGAGATTTTCCTTGATAATTTAGAAAACCCAAATGCAATGCTCTCAACACCATAAAACCACAGCTCATACCAACAACACATAGTTCGATACTACTAAGAGATAGTACAAGTCTACCGATGCAGGACCCTAACACGCCCCCTCCATTTGAGGCTAGACGGGTACATATTGTCTCAAAATGTTGATTCCTAGAGTGGTACATATTGACTCTGATACCATGTAAAAATATGTAGAAGCACACTCCAAAAGAACCCTTAGAGAGAGAGAAGGGATGTTCCAAAATATACAGAGGAGAACAAATGGTCAAAGTCTAACCCCTTGAACTCTTAACAGTAAAAAAAGGTGTTATTTCTGTAGTAATGAAGACAGCAATTTGTATGACTAAAGTCATATCACAATACCAACTCGCACAGCCATTGTAGTACTCATCTATGTACACAGACAACCTGGGCACTACGGCCTTCAACGAGGGGTGACCCTGGTGCACCAGGGCAATGACCATTACTGAAATCTTGTATCCAATCTACATCCATATACATGAATAACCTGCGGGTTGGAGTCTTTACGTGGGGGGATCTTGGTGCACCATGGCTTCTTACTTGCATTTTGCAAAAAGACTCCAACTTCATAACCTTTTATCAATATGATTCATCAATGGATCTCCAAGAAAGCAACTCAAGATATACATACAACAGTTGAAGAATCTAACTTCGTTTAAATTTGGCTATCAAGTCATATTTCTAGCTTACAAAGCGAATTTCTGAACCAATTAAGTTCCATCCTATAGGGTATACGAACAAGCATTTCATTGCACTTATTCCGCATTCTAAAAGGAATTTCAATTTATGTAACCATAAAATTTAATCAAAATTTCGCAATATTTAATAGATTAAAACGACCACAACACTAATCTTACCACTTGAAAGAAGCTTCAAACTCTTACTGGCTTCTGAAGAACAGCAGACAAGTAAACCTCAGAGTTCCCTGAACCATTAATCTTCTCTCCAATCACCCATTTCAGTTTCTTGTACCCAAATCGTTCAATCAATCGGGTCAAGTTTTTCCTCTTCTCGTCATTAGAACAAAGAAAATTGTCCAACCAAAACAACCCACCAGCCCTTAAGATCCGTTCAATATCAAACATCAAGAACTCAAGCTTCTGGGATTGTCCACCAATATCCAGACCATTTCCAACATGGATGATGTCAAAAACATTGTCATAGAAAGGGAATCTATGATCTAAACTTAGGTATAAAGGGAAAATCCCTCTAGCAGCTATAAATTCATTGGAAGGGGCATCAATGTTCAAAGTTGCAGTCATTATGGTGACATTTTTCTCAGCCATTCTAGCAGCAAAAGTACCAGATCCACCACCAATATCAAATCCAATTCTAATCCCACCACTTCCTAAACCTAAAACATCATCAATCAAGAAATCATTTTTGCCCCTAGACGTCACAAATCTTTGTTTCTCATTTCCACTAGTTATATCAAAACATCCAGCACAATCCCTATTCAGTTTCTTGCTATTCAAGCACATCAGATTCTTACAACCAAGACCACTCCAACTGTAAATCTTTTCACTAACATTTCTCCAAAGTGAAAGAGGAAAAGGGTGAAGACCAACCTTAGGAATTGACCTGGCAATGCATCTTCTTCTTGGCAAAGGCTCACATCCTCTCAAAATCAACTTCTGTGAAAGACTCCAATCATCTGGGCAAGCTCCATTCGCCTTGTAATTCATATATTGAGACAACAAATCCATGGATTTATAGCAAGAATGCCCCACAGATGCCACCATTTCTGTGATCCCAGTCCTTGAATCTTTCCCTAATGGAAGCTGATTCCTTTGTAGAAACAATTTCAACTCATTTGGCATATTGGGTGTCGAAAGATCAATACTTTCGTAACCAAGAAGCTGTTTTTCCATCTGGGCAAGTTTCTTTTGGGAAGAATCGATCTCTCTGAGGATGAGAGAGACTTGTTCAGAGATTAAAGAGATGTTCTTGTGGGTATGATGGTGGGTCAGAAAGTGAATCTGGTGATGGGGTTTGGGCGAGTATGTGAAGGCATATAAAGCAAAGAGATTTGTGGTTATGACTGAAAATAACATAAGAATATGTACAGCAGATGAACAGACGGTGGCGCTCTTGAATCTTGCTGTTCCGTCACCAATTTTCAACGAAACAGACCCCATTTTTGGTGCGATTTCAAGATTCAGAAAGTGAAGAAGGAGATGGAAGTGTTAAGTAGATTTGTGAGAGTGAGTGAAGAGAAGGGAGCAGGTGGAGTGAAAAGTAAACAAGACATTTAGCGCAATTAATTAGCGCAAGTAGAGATCTTGTGATATGTGTCGGTTGAATTCTTTAATATTAGATTTTCTTTTATGAGAGTTAAGAACTAGAATTACGCGCAAGAAAAATGATAACATCCAAAAATCAAATCTAAAATGAAACACTGTAATTTCTTTTAATCGATCACAGGCCGTACACGTGGACGGAGTGATAGAGAGTTGGAAATGCTTTTCTCTAGATAACGTAAAATGTGTTATCGTTCCATCTTTAACCTTTCGTGTGTCATTTTCTTGTTCTCAATAGAATTACGTTCTTAATCAAGTAAATTTTAAGTCTTAATTGATATTATTTTTATGTTTTAATAAGTTGAAAAATGATGTGAATTTTATAGTTAATCTAATGACAATAGAATTTAAACTTTTAATACATCTTTTTAATTTGACGCTTGGATCATTTGATATGTTATCGATATTAGAGCATTTTCAGTATTCGATTCTTATAAGTAAAAGTATAAGTTTTTATAAGAACTATCATTAAAAAAAGTTTTTATATAAGAATCTTACTTTTTACCTTAAAATTTGTGTGAAGTGATATTTTGTTAGTTTTTTCCTGATGTATTTTCTTGATTTTAGTATGTTATATAATATTAATATGTATATATTTATTTTAACTTATATTATACACGTAACCTACAAAATGGGTTTTTATAAGAACTATAATTGTGGAGTTTTATATATAATTTTATTTTAGAGGGTGTTTGGGATTGCTCATAAAAACAACTTATTGACTTATTCCGATCTGATAACTGTAATGAGCACTTTTGAGTGTTTGGATAAACAGCGTATACCGATATCAAACCGGTAATAAGAAGTTTTTGAAGAAATCAAGTCATTCTGACTTATAATGAGTTGATAAGAATTTTTATAGAAAAACATAAATTGTTTCAAATAAGCAATCCAAACGCCCCCTTAATAAGTTGCAAATAATGTAATTAAAAAAATATATAAAAAGTCTATTCTTATAAGAACCTCCGTTAAAAGATGTGTTGGTATACATCCAATATGATATTTGTGTGGTCTTTGTTTTGTATTATCTTCGTTAGCTTCCGTCTTGTTTTGTTTTGTGTTTCCTTTAACCTCTCCACCTCGTAGTGGTCTACTCTGTATTTCTTTAAAAAAAATTGTTCAATAATATTGTCATCTTTCAAAAAAAAATTATAAGCTAATTAGAATTTGTATCATATGTACTTGTATCTAGTATAAGGAGGCATGAATCTAAATACCAATAAAAAAAATCGTGGCATCTATTATGACGTCAAACCCTAGTGGTAAAGGCTTGGGCATGACATAGTCATGAACCCGAGTTCGAGCCCTGAGATGGGAGTGTTGGCGACATTTAAGTGGGACCATGTTTAGCCTCCAAATTTGCCGGGGATTAGTCGGGCTTTGGCCCGGACACCCTTACAAAAAAAAAAAAAAAAAAACCCTATTACTCTTCCTTCGTTTTGCAATTTGATGTTGACTTTGTTGACTGATTTTTATATTTATTTCACGGGTTTTATTTTTATTGTCTTATAAATAAACCAATTAAAACCAAAATTTAAAACATCACTTAATGCATAAAGCAATCGATTTTACATTGAGCAAAATGGTATGGTTGGGAAAAAGACATGACTAAAATGAATTAATCATTATTGATGACCATATAATGGATAACCAAATAAGTCTTCATATCATTAAACTCGTTAACTTCTAACCGAACAATCCCTAACTCAATAACTTGTAAATTAATTTAGAATTTTGGTTAAAAAATATTGGTAGTTTATAACTTGAGACTTATAAACAGTTCATAAATTTCACTTTTATCAATGTGGAATGGGTTAAAGCTTATTCATTCAATCGTACATTTGTATTTATCTACGAGTTAAAATTAATGCATAAAGGCCAGTCTTTATGCATTTAGCCATCATTATACCATTTCACAAAAGAATACATATTATAACAATTTGTCTTACATGGATAGAAAATGAGATTTGTAAAGTCTTTATAGGTCTCAAGTTATGGGCTACCAATAACTTTTAACATGTTTTTAAGATGGATTTAAAGTTATTGGACAAACATGTTCCTTTGGACTTCAGATACCATCTCCATCAACCAATCAGAAACATAAGCAAAAAGAAATCAAGACCTCCTCCATAACTCGTCTGCTACTCTCTTTCGTCACTCGTTGTTGGATACTCCGCTCATTGTGTATGTGTCGCTACTCAGAAGCTCCTCCCCTTGCTCTATTGCTCCTCAACATTGCTCTTTTGAATACAACAGATCAAGTTTTTTTTTTTACAATTAATATCTCTTATTTGTGGTTGCTACATATTTGAAAATAGTGTTATGTAGTTCATGCTTTGTTGTTTCCCTTCTAATTTTCAAGTCCTTTCTTATTTAATTTTTTAAATATTGATTAAAAACAGTATGCAGGGACATGAACCTCTGTGCTTATCCGTTGGAAAATTAAAAAATTTCTATAGTAATTTGAGTATATTTAGCAAAAATAATCGATACCCAAATCTAAAAATATGAAAGACTATCGTTTAATCATGGTCTATGGAAGATGGGACTCAAAAACCAAACAATTTCAATTACAAAATCATTTGAAAGTTCATATACCCACAAAATCAATAACCAATCCCAAATAAAAGTTCAAGCAGAATATAATTTTAGAAAAAGAGGATAACAGTAATATATGTCATCGAAACAGTTTATTCAATGTATAATTGATCAGTTGTTAGATAGAGTTTTTATATAGGCAAGTGTTAATAGAAAAAAATAAACATAATTTTAATTAATAAAACATGGCAATGGTGGAAAAAAACCATTGCTTGTATATTTAGATAATAAAATAAATATTTTTACTAAGAGTATCTCCAACAGATTTTCTAAGATTAATAAAATTTGAGATTTTGAAGATTTTTTGCTCCAACAAATTTTCCAAAACTTTCATTAAAATGTAGAAAGTATGAGAGAGGTATAAGAGAATCTCCAATGAAATTCTCCAAAATTGAGATTTTGAAGATTTGAGTCTTTTTTTATTCCAACAAATTCTTCAAAATTTTATTTAATATGGAGAAAGTTGAAGAGAGAAGTTAAGAGTATTTCCAATAGATTCTTCAAAATTTATCGGGAGAATCAAAATCAAAAACCGAAAAAAAAATATTTAACTCCAATAATTTCTCATAATCATATAATTAAAATATTCAATACGTATAATAAAACATTGCTTGTATTTTCTAAATGTTTAGGTGGCTTTTCGTTGACATGATAGAATCTGTCGCAACTGGAATTTGAATGAAATTTAATCAGGTTTGTATTTAGTTGGCAAGAATTGAAATAAAATCTATCAAGAGAATTGGAATATGTTTGTTTAGTTCTCTAATCCCTAAATTTAATTATAGAATTAATAGTGATAAATATCAAAATACCCTTTTTGGTAATAATAATAATAATAATAATATTAATAATTGATTACGGTGTTGTAGCAGCAACAGACGATGGTGGTAGTGGGGTCAGTTGCAGTGATGTCGGCAATGGTAGAGGCAACAATGGTGGCGTTGTGACTGTGGTGGAGATATTGGTTATAGCGGTGGCGAGGGCGGTGGTGTTGGTGGTAGTAATGTTGATGTTTGTTCAGTGATGGGGATAGTAGTGGCATTAATCTTGATGGTGGTGGTAGTATGGGAGATGGTGGTTGTTATGGTGGAGGTAGTGGATGCAATAGTGGTAACGACAACGATGGTGGTAGTGATGGTGGTAAGGGTAGTGGCAACGCTGATGGTGACAATTGTTATGGTGAGATGGAATATATTAGAGTAAATATAAATATATAATAATCTTTCTTAAAAGATTTGATAAATGGAATTTGAATTTTTCACTAAAACTTAAGGAACTTAATTTTTTTTAATTAACCTAGATATCCAAACGCTATGCGCGCCGACTAATCCCAGGACGACTACCTGCTTTGCTGATAGCCCGAAGTCACCGCATTTGAATCTCGCTGACCGTAAGGGGATTTTTATTCCTCATTGAATTTGAATCTGGGACCTCCTGGTACTTTTGACTTTTAAAGTCAAACTCAAACCAATCAGATACCACCCTTATAATTAAGGAACTTAAATTTCAACATGTGTGGAATTGGAATATATATTAAAACTCATAAAATAAGCAAACATATAAATGGGATTTGATCAATGAAATTAACCATTCCAATTCCCTCAGTTTTCATCAGATCATAGTCAACCAAACACCATATTAATTTCTTAGTTGGAACGATAAAAAACAATTTTCTCTAATTGATAATCAATTTAGAAGGTTCTCCAAATTTAGAAAAATTTACAATTTCTATCATACTTTCTCCATTTCAGAAAATCTTTCGGATTTTAAAATCAACCAAAAAAAATACTGAAAATCCATATTATCTTTGTTTTAGAAAATTTATTGAAGATCCTTGGATTCTCTAAAATTTATCTAAAATAGAAAATTAAAAATTACAATCACTAAAATTTATCCACATTTTTAATAATTTATCTATTTTAAATATTACAATATTAATTACATTATTATAATAAACAATAAATTTAAATTTCTAATAAAACTTCAAACATATATTCTATAAATGATAGTACAATTAATTATATTGATAGGAAAAAAAAACAATTTCTCTATCAATCAATTTATGTTGAGTTCTCTAAAATTATCTGAATTTATCAGGAATGTAATTATTACAATGTTGAACTCTAATTTATCTCCAATTTTGTTATATATTTAGAGTTTTTTTATTATAGAATTATTTTCTCGTTATTAACTTTATGAACACTAAGTTGTATATATAAAATAAAAAATAAGCACTTTATTTTTTTAGTTTGATATGATTAGATAAAAACATGCTAGAAAAGGATATGAAATCATAAATATATTCCAATTTCCAAGTGGGAGAAGTAGCCATCAGTCACGTTCACACATGACATTATTGGCATCTTCTTAAATTACGTACGCTCCCCGACACCATCCATCGTGTTTTGTTGGTTTTTCATTACATCTTGTATGGATAAACGGTTTCTTAAATAAATTTGAATTTAAGGATTATATATATTGAGTAAATTGTATTTAATTATTTTACAAATATTTGTGTTTACTATTATGTCAATTTATCTTATGTCGTTTGAACTAGCAAGACTTGTTCATTTTATGGATCTGAGACAAAAACCAGAAGAAACAAATGGGAAAGGGGAAGAACTTGATAATGTAAGTGCCAAGTTCATGCATTATCAAAGTTATTTGAATTGTCAAGGCCACAAGTAGTAATGGTGGTAATAATGAACAACAAAAAGGAAATTTTAATTGATGGAACTTAGTTAGTAGTTAGAGGTTGTCAATGCTTTGATACCATAATCATGCAACAAAACATTTAAAAATAGTTGGCAAAGATAATCTTGTTTAACTATTTCAAGCCTATCGATATGTCTATCTATCTATTTATATATAAATAATATATGTATTATATGTGTTGGGTTCTCGTGAAAATGGAGTTATGGTGAGAAGGAAAAGAAAAAGATCTCCATCATTTGATCAATTCTAATTGAAATTAACATTAATGAGATGCATCGAGATGCACTAGATCAATTCTTATGAGAAACGTAATTTATGAGATGGGGGTGAGATTAAAACTGATCAAGAGTCCAAATCTTTTTTTATTTTATTACCTTAAGTTCTATTCTCACACGATACTAGTCGTATATATCCAGTTCCAAATACAAACCATGCCTTTGATACAAACCAATCTCTTCCGTAACATGTATATAATCAACGGTGTGGATTAAATGGATTTCGAAATTTACTCTTAACTACATTCTTAATTGATTTGATATGCCTCTAAATTTAAAAATTAATGGCCAATATTTGGTTTGTAGGGTTTGTATAAATGACATGATTTGTATTTTAAACTCTCTCTAGCTCTAGCTCTTCCCCTGACCCCCCCCCCCCCTCTCTCTCTCTCTCTCTCTCTCTCTCTCTATCTATACACACACACATGTACATATATTTACAAACTCAATATTAGTATAAACCATACGAACTAATTTCAAGCGTCCATCTAGTCTAATAAATATCTTGATTGTTTCATAATATAAAAAGTTGATTATAATAAATGAACTCCGATATTCTTTCATAACTATGTAAATAATAATAAATAAACTCTCATAATGTCTATAAATATCTCAATTACTTAGTTTGTATAAATAGTTGGGTTTGTAAAGCTCTCTCTCTTTTATATATATACAAGGTTTTGAATACAAGTCATACAAACCTTATATTAAGAAACAATTGAGAAATTTATTGAAGAGGATTATTGTACTTCATTTTGATCAAGATATTTACGGAAGATGATAAAGTTCATTTATTTTGATCATTGCTTTAGATTTGGAAACAAATCAAGATACATTATAAACCAAATATTAGGTAGATGGACGGTTAAAATTGGTTCATATAATTTGTAGCATTTACACGGTTCGTGTATAAAACTCATATGCGATAGGTTGTATTTGAAACAATATATATATATATATATATATATATATATATACAGGGGCCGGTTCAAAGAAAAATCGTATAAAATTAAAAAAAAAACTAAGGAGCACCCTTGTACCGTTCATCTGGATAGTATGAATATGTGCATGCGGGTAATTGTGAGCAATTTGTCATGTATGCGCATGTGTATAAAACCCAATAAACAACTTCAATTATTTGTAAGCACATTTACATGTCATCTAAATGTATGATTACCATGATGTTTCTTGGTTTTTTCCTTAAACCTTCCTCTCTCTCTCTCTCTCTCTCTCTCTATATATATATATATATATATATATATTATAATTTCAATTTGACATGGCAATACGATTACACATCATTTTCTTAGTCTTTAGTGCTTAATGAGTTGCTATAGTGTCAAAACGAGAAAAAGAAATCCAAAGTAAGGTACATGCTACAAGAGTCGGTTATGAAGTCATAAGTAGTTATCAAGAAAAGGGTTAAACGATCCACATGGAATCTTAAGTCTAGTTAAATTGATTTGTGTTTATAACTAGTTTAAAGCTATGTTTGACAAACTGGCTGATAAACTGACTGATAGTTGATAAGCTAACTGATAAATAAATCATGCTTGAAAAAACTAGCTAAAAAGAAAGTAAAATGATTAAAAAGGCATCTTGAAAATTAATCAATTATAATATTTCAAAATATAATTGAAACAAATCTCTAATAATATAATATATTAACTAATACAAACGAGATAGCAAAAAAAATATAATATATTGATTAAAAGAATTTCAAATTAATTATTATA
>NC_037538.1:6751421-6769739 GCF_001531365.2 Cynara cardunculus var. scolymus | reverse complement strand
ACACATAACCTATACTATATTATAAAATATTTGACAAAAACTTTTAAAAACCACTTTTTATTTGTAAATTACTGTTTATTAATACATATTAATTAAAACTTAAGATTGCTAATAGAATGTGCGTAAGTACAACTTATTAAAGCTCCATATCTGAATTCGTGTAACTAACTGCAGATAAACATAATCAAATACATGATAAACATCTCATTTTAAATATAAAAAATCTAAAATATAATTATGATAATCTTTGAGTTCTAATAGAATACTTAATTATTATCTTTATAAAATGTTATATTATTAACAAAAGCTCGATTAGCTACTTAGGATGAACCACACGGAGGCGATCATAAATTATTTCGTTATTAAACTTAAATTAAATTATAATAAAAAATGATAACTTTTAAATAGTTGATTTGATATTAACATTGATATATTTTTTTTCAAAATTTTATGATATCTTCAAATTTATATTTTATTCAAAAATAAAATATTTATTGTTTTTTTTAAAACACATAAAATCGTATTATAATATCGATACAGACAAATAATAAAATAGAACATTAAGATCGAAATATGTCTCGCTGCATTGTACGAATACCTTTCTAATATTCATAAAATAAACTAAACTTATTTTTATTAAATAATCCCTAAGTATTGCAAGTAGTTAATTATTGGTTGTAAAGCACCACAAAAATGACAAATTAAATATTATTTCATAAATTCATATAAAATATAATTTATTTTGAATTGATCAATCCAACAACTTTTTTTCTGAAAAGGAATTTACTAATTAATATATATAAAAAAACAAGAAAACGATCCCATGTTTATCTTACTAGATTGAGATTCATAAATATATTTTAGAGTAAATTACAAAAGTCGTCCTTGTTGTTTATCAAAATTTTGGTGTTCGTCATCTTAATTCAATAAGTACACTTACAACTCTAATGTTGCGTTTTGTTTCTGTTCGGCTACATAGGTTTAAGTACGGCTAAGAGCTTTTGTTAACTTGGGTATTGTGTCATTATGAGAGGCATTTGTGTTATTTTGCCTTTTCTTTTTAAAATCAGTGTACAAGTCATTAAAGCTTAGAAAAAAATCATTTATCATAAATCCACCGCTCTGCGTGACACCCTTTCACCGGAACCCTCACATTGTCCAGGAGCCCCTCACTGTCTCTATCCCTCATCTTCCACCATCAATCATTGGCAACTTGTGCCTATTTGACATCCTCCATCCCTTTCACAGTCCAAAAGAACTCACATCCGAGTAAATACCTAACTCTCAGGATAAGAAAGATGATATATGGAGCGACCTATTAAGGTAAATCACAAGAAAAACATATGTATAATGGCAACACACAAACTTTAATGAAAAAAAAATGTAATTGCCTTCATTTCAATGAATTACTCGAAACCGGCAGTTGTTAATAAAAACTGTATAAAGCACAAGAGAAGAGGAAGTTGAGCACTATAAGTGGAAGTTGGGTCTTCATGTGTTGTATCTAAAGAGAGGAAGAGGGATTTTTCTTGACTTGAAAAAGTTTTCTTGGAGTCTTTGCATGTGGGTTTGAATTGAAGCTTTGAATTATTTGTAGGTGAGGCGAAGGATAGAGGTGGAAGGTGATAGGAAAGAGGATGATATAAGAAATTGGGGGTGGGGGAGTTACAAGGATAAAGATAGAGATGATGTAAGCGGGGTGGGGTTGAAGGATGAAGGTGTAGAAGGGTTGTTATGGTGGATGGAAATGTCGGAGTTGTAGTCATCGACGACGGGATAGAGGCGATGACCATGGAATTCGGTGATAGAAAGCCAACTTGGTTTTGACTATGGGTTTTGCATTTTTTCCTTTCCCCTTTTTTAAATGTTTATAAGGATTTGTACATATAATCTGAGCATTTGTATATTATTTTATTCTAAAATAAAATGCAAGGAAAAAAAGACCAAAATGCAAAATGCCCCTCACATGTGAGGGGCATGTGATGACGCTTAAGAGTGGTCTCTAACAATAGTTAGACCCAAGTACCTAAACTAAAAGGAAATATAAACTACATGATTATGGATGTACTTATTATGTAGTGCCTGCATTTTTGGCTTGCATTTATCTAAATTGTCATTTCTAGAATCTTTGTGAAAATCTTACTGTCAGTTGAAAGTATCGAGCCTTGAACTATATGGTTTACCCGTACGAGTTGCCTGGTTGAAAAGATGACATTCTAGGAAGTTTTGGGGCTCGAAAGTGGTTCAAGCGACTTACCGAGAGGGTAAAGTCGCCTAAGCTACTAGATGGTGGTTTCAAGAAGGCACGAAGAGAGGAACGAGTGGCCTTGGTCGAGCGACATAGACTGCTGGGCTAGGCACCCAAGCCGCGAGAATGTTGTTCCACGAATGACACAGTGAGAAAGAGGTAGTGGCATAGGAAGGCGAAGGGGCCACGACGCGAGGAATCATGCAATAGTAGTCGTGCCTACTTTCGGGGCGCTTAATGGAACATAAGGAGGTTGCGCATAATGTATGTTTGTGTGTGGGAAACAAGTTCGCGCGACTTAGGGATCGGGTGATCCAAGTCGTGCTGTAAGTTGCCTGGGCGTTTGTGGCATACTTCATCCCCTTTCTTCTTGGTACAATTTTTTTTTCATTCTTTCTTCCTCCTTTCTTCTTACCTCTCAAGAACCCTTCCCTTTCTTTACCCTAATCATCTTTGGAGTGTGAAATCTACTTTTGGAAGGCGTATCTTGGTGATTTGTAGTTCCAAGAAGTGGAAGGTAAGATCTAAGTGTCCCTCTTCTAATCTACGGTTTTAATCTATTTGCACTTATAACTTCTTCCGTATGGTTCATTTTTGGTATTTTTGGAGTAAAGGAAGAATTTTGGGAGTTTCACACCTTAAATTGGGAGTTTTGGCTCAAAGTCCTCAATCCTTCATCAAAGAAAGCTTAAGCTTTGGGTAAAACATAGATTTAGCATAAATCTAGCAAGATGATCTTTAGTTGATTTGCAAAACTACATACATGTCAAATATGTCTATTTTGAGTTTCATATACATTTCTTTGAGTTATTTCACTTTTGATGAGTTTTATGAATGTTCGTACTTTTGGGCATATTGGATATGTTTTGGGCTTCAATCTTGAAAGATTGTCATAATAGATTTATTTGGTTAATTGGAAACATAAACCTTCAAAGATTTATCCAAGTGATATTTATTGCATCAAATGAGGTTTCTTGAATATTTGGATAACTGGAGAGTAATGTATGGTTTTAATTTGTAGAAATTGCTATTTTTGGGATTTGCCCAACTTATGAACTTTAATAGCGGCACTTGAGCACTTTTGATTATAAACGTGCAAAACTTGATATACACTCATTGTTGGCTTTGTGGGAACCTTGAGACCATAAACCCTTTAGTTTTGGACTTCTTTCTTTAATGCTCAAATTAACTGATGGTTTTGGACTTCTTTCTTTTATGCTCAAATAAACTGATGGTCCTAGGACTATTGGCTTGTAAGTGTAACTCTATGGTGTGTAAGTAGGTGTTAAGATTGGGGGTATTGAGGAGATGAACTCATGCCAGTCGAGCTCTAGGACCTTGAGTATTCCAGTGGAAACTTGAGAGAAGTTAAACACCGAGGTCGTGATCTTAAGACGCAACTTGATAACATTGACACATGATTTAATTTATATTTCGCCATAGTCGACAAACGGGTCTCCCCGTCACATAAAGGTGTTACTTTGGGAACCGAGTCTATTCATGTTGTTGGTGATTTTGGAGTATAACGTATTATCTTATTCTGAACGTTTTGTGGAACGAATCCTATTAACTTATATTGGAGAATGAGTTTGGATGTCGATTTTGAATTAAAGCAAACATTTATTGAATCCCATTTTATAAGCGGTAGGTTTTGTAAATATATTCCTTTGATTTTAAATGTCGTCTAAATAAAGAATTATTCATTCAAGAGAATTCTTCGGATTTTACTGTTTTAAGTTTATGGGATAAACTGCTTTAACATACTAGGCGTTAAGTCTAACACTTTTTTTTATAGACATGTGTATCATGTCTTACTTAGATCTGAACGTCGTTCAGAGTTTTGTAGAGATTCCAATAGAATGACTTTAGAGGTATCACCCGATTTTGAATATAACAAATTTAGTGATTTTAGTAACATCTATCTTATTATGATTTTGTTTAGGAATTAGATAGTCCTATAATTTGGATGATTTTTGTAATTTACTATATATTTTATCTTTAAAAATACCCTTTTTATTTTATAATGTTTATAAAAACCATATTTTTAATAAAATCCCGTACGAGGGACTAAAGGTGGAGTTGACAGATAGTGAAGGGATGATTTTTGTGATTGATCCTGGAAGGGTTTGATCGAAATCTGTATCTCGATCTCAAATACTTTTCTTTGTATTTTATCGTGGGATAGAAAGCGTATATATCGTCTCTCTCTCTCCCTCCCTCATGACCTAGCATACCCCCCATCGCCACCGTCTTCCAACCATCATCCCCTGTCGCCACCCTTTTCAAAATCATACCACCAGACGGAAATCTCCCTCCTGCTCTTAGATTCACGGCGATTACGTTAAAACCGTCGTGAATAAGTTAGTCAATTTAGGGTTTTAGAAGAAGGAAAAGTAAGTAATTTTAGGGTTTTCAAGTTATTGGGATTCTTAATTTGTCGCCGCGGATCAGTGTGTCTAATCCTTGCCAAAAACGACATCCATTTTGGCCGAAATCGAATTTGTTATATTTGTTTTTTAAACATGCGAGGATTGCAGAAATCAAAAAGGGTTTCTTGGGCGTCAGATTTAAATCTTTGTCAGGTATACATGATATTGAAAAGGGTTCAATTGAATTTATACATGCGATTGTGATTTCAGTCACTTTATATCAGGTTATTGCTGATGATACCTAAATGAAAACTTGGGAGATTTGTTGGACTGTGAATTGCTCCCACATTCCATAACAGAGTTGCACTGCATTTTCACTCTGGATGTCAAATAGGCCACCTTTCAACTTAAAAATCGATATAAACTCAAACTTTTCCAGGGCAATATAGCAACATGTGTTAAAACCTGAAATACTAAAATTGAAATAATGATGGTGCTGCATTTGCAACGACATCCATACGGAGTGCAGTTTAAGCATACTTGGTTTGACAATAAAATTTAAATGCCGTTCTTTTATTGGGATGGGAGTTCATAGTGTTTCTTGACATACGTTAATCAGGCTGTGGGAATTTGGGTGGTCTAATTTTTTGAATTCAGATACTAATAATATCTGTGGACGAATCAGTTTAATTTTGGACATGTTATATTGTTTTCATGGTTTTGAGAATGCTTTGTTGTGACATATTTCTTTGGATAATAAGCTCTGATTTTGTGGATTGTATTTCCATAGTGCCAAAAAGAGGTGAAGAATGATTCTTTTTCTTTGAAATGGATAAAACCTGTATATCAAGCTTATTTTAAATGAATTCTGTTCAACAATGAAGATATTTCCTTATGTTTTTTTTTGGTCTAGAAGAGCATTAAATTTTGTTCGTTTCAACTTGGTGAATAAGAGTTCTTTCTTGACACACTCGTACTAAGAATGTTAACTAAAGTAGTTCTGCTGATGATAGCTTTTGAATTGAGTTTTAGCATGCAAAGTGGATCGTTGCTTGTATTATCTTAGGATGCTCTAAGCAAAATAGCGAATAGCGCTTCACGCAGTCCTTCATGCAGTCTCTATGTTAGCGCCTTGTTATGCCACATAAAAACTTTGTTTCACCTAGCTCATTGAGTCATATATGAAATAGATTTGCTTTGTATTTGAGGCTGAAAATAAAGTAAAATGACCAACTCAACTTGTTTGTACTAGTCCATGTGAGATCAACATTGTCTTTGTAGACCTGAGTTCACTGACATAATTGTTTATGTAAAGGAAGATGTCTCTTCTTGCAAATGCAACACTGATTTAGACACATGGAAAAGGAACATGAATGTGTATGTGTATGTTCATTTGAGCAGACACTTTGGTTGACATACTGGTACACTGCTGTCATGGAAAGGCATGTATTAGGATGAAGTAAAACTGAAGTAAATGAAAAATAATTGATTTATGCGTAGGCTATGAACATGGATGAAAGGAGGTAGAGTTTGGAGTTGAATATAACTGAGAACAATTTAGACAAAATCCACAGAATGTGATATTTGCTGAAGATAGCAATTCAGACCGTTTATTCTGTTGGAGTAAATATGGCAACGTTGTAACTGTTTCAGGTACTACAAGCATAGAATAAGCAAAGAATGGTATTTGGAAAGAAAGTATCAAGCGCCCCTTTACTGGAAGGGAGAATTTCAATGTGTAGATCTACCACAGGATAATTCAATTAAGTCATAATTCTAATTCAGAATTAATATTCTCGAAACAAAAAATTATGCAAAGGTCTGTGCTGTTAGGAAACAACTTGGTGACATTCAGATTTCCGGGAAGAATTAGGGCAAGGAAATGGCAAAAGTCAAAAGACACAGAGAACATTATAGAGAAACAAGGATCAGGGTTTCGGCCTCATCTAATCTGAAATAAGAAAATCGAACTTCTGAATTATAATGGGTAACCTGATTAATGTCGTATGTGTCATCACATTCCCTGGTATATTAGTATCTAACTGTCTAAATGAATCAGCTTCTTCAATAGCTTTGAATATTCAGCAAGGAAATTCAGTAATTGCATGTCATAAATGTGGAGTATATATCGCAGTTGATGCTTCAAAGCTAAAAATTCCTATCAGGCATGAGTAGTTGAGTACCAAGGGAGAGAAGCACATAGGCAATAGGTAGCACATGAGGAAGTTACAACATTGTTCAGTAAATCTAGTTGAATTGAAATTAGTATTTTGGTGTAAGAAATCACCTCGATACTGCTAAAAGAGGTGGTGTGCGATCTCATATACTTGGAGGTTATGGCCAGTGACTAGAAACAATGACTAATAAAGCAATTAAGGTGAAAATATATTATGACTTCAGATGTGGCTTTTCTCTGGTTTGCTCTCTATGCTCTTCCAACCTAGTTGGTAGGGACTCTATTTTTTCTAAGTTTCTTCCGACTAAAACTTCTCACAGCTTTCAATTTTTGTTAACCACTTTATCAATTGATAATTGTTCTTTGTCACGCTTGATGGAAATGCATATGCTGCAGATTTCGGAATTGCAACTCATCATTCATAAATCACCCTCTAAACTATTGTGAATGAGAAAGTGATTGGTGGTTTGTAATAAAAGCAGAGGCATGCTTTTTTTGTTTGTTGTGGTAAAGTACATGTTTATAGACAAATCAAGCTGTGTTAACATCTTTCTTATACCGTATCTGTATGGTTGGTCACCCGTACAATGTTTTCGAAATTTGTTGATGTGGTACAAGGTTTTGATTATTTGTGTACACAAGTTGATTTTGTAAGACAATCTTTCATCTGGATCTGGTTGTCTATGCTTTGCATTTGCCTGAGCTCCTGAGCAGACCTTGCCCCATAACTTAAAATGAAATTTGCAATGAGCCTTTGAACATTGTGACTACATGCAAAAATGTGTGGCTGTAATTTGGGCTCCATTGTATGCACTTGAAATAGTAAGCTACAGCTGTTGCTGACTCATTGAAAAATTATTCACTTCACAACGACCACGATATGGTCTGGAGGAAGCTTGGTCTTCCACGTCGGCCACCAAAAGTGATGCATAAAACTTGGAAAAATAGTGATCAATAACTGAAGACAGTGAATTGAAATGACTAATCTTAATAACCCTTTGTCTGTTGAATAAACAAGAATCAACAATAAATTGGGACATGGCATGCGGCTGCATTTAATCATTTGCTTATTGAGGATGATGGTGGTGTCCCACTTAGTTACTTAAGGTTCTTTTTTTGGCCAATAACAATGCAAGTAAAGGGAAATGTTGCCACTTGACTAACCAATTCTTCAGTGGTTGACATCCTTCACTGGAAACATTAATAAATATCAAACACACATGGATACATATGAAAGGAGGTAAGGGATCCTAGGTTCGGATGCTTTTTGCAGTATATGATAAATGCACCAAAAGGACTACCATATTGCACCAAGGCTCTCCAGCTTTGGTTGAGAGGGATGTCTGTGTATACAATCTTTTCCATTCATTTGAGAAAAAGGGTGGGATTTTCTACAATGTATCATAAACACATGAAAGGATGACCTTATGTTCGGCTCTCCAGCTTTTGATGGCTGTAGAGGGTTGTTTGTGTACACAATCTTTTCCATCAATTTTGAGAAGAGACGGGTTGTGTACTTCTGTTGCATTCTGATAACTCCATGGTGTAGAATGAAAATAGGGAAGTCTTTGTTTTGGGTAAGATAATGTAGAACATGTCAGAATTAATTTCATTCAGTAGATAGATTACTCATTATCACCAGTTTGTCTAGTCACTTGGATAAAGGGATGAAATCTTAAAATGAAATAAAATTTAACAGTCACTTGATATACTTTGTTTTTGTAATCTGTGATGTTAAAAAAGCACTCACATCCAGATCTTTTATCTTATTTTTGGTAAGGCACCACTTACCTTTCTTGTCTATATGTATGCGAGTCATGTTTGTGTGGAGGCCAAAATGATGATTATCAACTTGAAAACTATGTTAATAGGAGGTTTTGTAGTATACTTGGTGGGAAGTTAATTGCAACTACTAATACATGAAATTCAGGCAGGTCACATATTGGGAAACCATGCTTAAGTCACTTTCTGCTTCACTTGTAAATTCGACTATGGGATCGTAAATTATAAACCAATTTACAGGAATACACGGTACATAAAAAAATTGTGTTGCTTTATTAAGTGGAATCAGGTGTTAACATGGACTTAGAGAATGCTTGGGATATATGTCATGGGGTGGAATTCTATCTTATCCTTCAGAGCTAGTTTGCTCCATTTTGACAACTTAGGTATTTGCTACTGATCCTTCCAGTCTTTATAGTGTGTGTGTATTTAAATCAACACAGTTTACTCAACTTTGCCCCTCTCTCAAGTCTTAGCGATTTAATATGCTTCAAACTTTTGTTTAAAAAGGTTTGATGAAAGTACATGCTATGGTATCGACCATTGTGTGTAGGACCTAAAATGGACACAGTGACAAACCTTCCCAGAATAGGACCTAAAATGGAAATATCGAAACAAATTGTTTAGAATTCATTGCAGTTACTCAAATTATTACTTATCGGTACTATAAGCTGAGAGATGCAAGCAGCCTTCTAAACTTAACATGAATGGTGGAAAGGTTTGTTGATTTAGTTTTATAGCAGAGGAGTCAATGCCATTCTACTTTTGATTTGTCCCTTTTATGGGAAGGATTTTTTTTGTTGGCATTGAGGGAATGTGGAAAGAATTGAACTTTGGTGTCACATGAAGTTTGAATCTAGCAAAAGTATATGCAGCTAGGCAAGCAAGCAAGACCATTTGGTGCTATATCTTATGCACACAAACACACACCTCTAACATTAATGTGATGCAATTTATTCTTCTTCAAGTTGAAAACATATTCTATGACATGAATATTCACATGAAACAAGAAGGGATACACAGAAAACTTCAAAATTTGGGCTGTGCAATGTCTGAATTTATTGTTTTTGTGTGTTTCATTTGTCAGAATGGGAGCCTTTTTCTAATCATATTCACCCTTTGTTAGTGGTTTGCAATGTCATAGGATAGTTACAACTTGTTTGGTATAATCTTTTTATTTATGTAGGGTGTTAATATTGTCTTGAACCTGAAAAGTGTAGGGAGCATGTCATAACTTATTTTTAAATTGGCTAATGAATATTATAGGATGGAAAAAAAGTGAAGGCTGAGTACTGAAAAATGCAATATAGTGAAGCAGTTTGTAGATTGGTGATGGAAGGGGTAATTATAGTGCATGACCCTCTATGCAGATATATTAACATGTTCATCCTTAGAGTGGTGCACTGCAAATATATAGACAATTTGTGTTCCCACTTGAAATATGGAAGTAGAATAGAATGAGTAAGGTTAGGTTAAAAAACTTGAATGACTCCTCATTGACGTGGCATGCATGTATCTCTAAGAGTAGATTGTTAACAAAACATATGTATTATTAGCATGTTAAGATTTGTTTGTTTTCCATTGCTACACGTCTCAGATTGTATGATTGATGTTATTTAGTAGTTGAACAATCCTGTCAAGTGAAACAAGGCTCAGTTGGCTAGTTAATTGACTAACACCATTCTTTTATAATAGGTAAAGCTGTTTTTATCAGATGAATCTCCTTCCCAAGTTGGTTTGGGTGGTCAAGACCATCTCCAGGCAAAGGCATCATGGCCATGGCATTCAGCAGGAGCAGGCTCTGATGACAATTTGCCGCCAGGCTTTGAAGGAATTCAACCTGCAAACTTGTTGCAGAATAAGTTGTCTCAAGTTCCTCTCATCCAATGGAAATGTCCTTCCAGGGTAAGTTATTGCTCTTGTTGAATTTTACATCCTTGTCTCTGATTTTAAATGTTCTACAGTCCACAACCAATGGAATCAACTTGCCAACTACGTATTACAACATTGCTATCAGGTTATGCCATTATGAAAGTAAATTAGATATAACCTCAGTTTTTGTGTTGGATCGTATGCTGTTATAGCGGTCAAAATCTGATGCTGTCATAGGCCATTATGAGTAGATATAAACTTGGTTGCAGTCCATGCTTTGGACTGAGATATTAAATCCTTAATGATTTCGTCAAAACTGTGTATATTTGAGATGATAGCAACTTCGCATGCTCTAGTGCGTAAGAACATGAAAGTTTGCAATAACCTACAAGGCTTCAAAATATAGTTTTATTTAGTATTACCTCTTTATCATATTTAATCATCCTGTCACTAAACTTTCTGAAGTTCACCAGAAATGAGGTAATAAAAGATACTGATCAAGCAGCTTTGTCATAATAGAAGACGTTTTACATCTGCATTTATGCTTAGCCTTGCTGTGAACCTTTTATAGAAAATAAATTTTGGATTGTCTATTTGCCTTCCTATAAAGAAGAAAATTTTGGCTTCAATTTGTGCTTATGTTACAAGGGCAACTTAAAATGGATAACACGCTAGTGGATTGTGTTGGTCCTCAATATACTTGCAAAAGTCAAATCCGATGCCTATGATTTCTAGGATGAACTAAGAGCATATCTATACAAACTTCATCAAGAGGTACTGAATTCACTTTCCAAAGGATGTACTAATACAGTAATTGCATATTTTTTCCCATTTTGTCTATAGCTTGTCTTATTGTCTTTTACGAAGCTAGTTTCTCCATTCCCTGGTGGCCGGTTAATTTTTTTTTTCTGAATCACAATTGAATACAACTCTTTTGATGGTAGTTCTAATTTTCTATATGTATGGCCTTATTTTCATGATAACATCTAAATTTTTTCCTCTTCATCTGTCATTGGCTTTGTTGTGTGATTTGATGGTGTGAAAACCAACTTTAAAACACTCCACTCTCAGTGGTAACCAACATCATCATCATCATCGAAGCACTAGCCTTCATAGACTGTCTTAATTGGGAGTAGATTTTTTCCTCTTTGTTAGAAGGGATCAATTGTTTTTCACTTTTTCATAGATGGTAGAAATCATAACTTGTGACTGTGTTATGTGGTAAACATCCACATTAGGTGTGATCTTAAAGAGTAAGAATGTTAAACACCCTAGAACTAGGTAGTGGAACCTAAAAGGATAAAATTAAAGTATGTTTGATTGTCAGGTGGTAAATAGAAAGGCTTGGGAATTCAATTGGGACATGATGTGGAAAGAAATGGCGACATATTTATAGGGGTTACAAAGAGGTGGTTGAAGAATGTATAGGAATAAACAACAAACTAATGGTACTTGGTGGTGAGGCGATGGGATATGAAGTACTATCATGGAGAGTGCTTACCTGATTGTAAGAGGAGAGAATATAGAAAAGTAGAAACATCTGAGGAGTTGTATAAGAAGCCAAGAAAAATAAACATGGGAAAGATGTAAGCATGTGAGATTTTGTATACAAATCGAAGAAAAATATGGGGAAAAGGATGTAAATATACGAGTGTGTTGCATAAGAAGCTGAAAAAATATGGGGAAGATGTATGCATGTTAGGTAGGATAGAGGGAAAGGAGAGCCAAGGACATAAGGTGTACCTGATGCAGATTGTGGAGACTAGTAAGGATAATGAGGTTAAACAACTATTGGATGGGTTTTCTGGTAGTGGAAGTAGTGAGGGGAGCGTAGGGGAACTTTGGATTTCTTTGATGACATGCTAAGGGGTATGTTGAATTAGAGCATCGAGGTTAAGGAAGCACCAAGAAAGATGAAAGTATGCAAAGCTTTAGGCTTGATTGTACTCCATGGATGTTATCAGTGAGACAAGAAAAGATGTCCTATGACCGGAGGAAGCGTACATTGGACGTGATCTACAAAAACATACAAGATATATAAACTAGTAATGATTATAGTAAAACCGACTTTGACAACTCATTGAAAAACCAAATGTAACACCTATAAAACAAACATGCAATTTTGAGGAAAGTGTATCTCCAAACACCATTTTATGTTTTCCTCATACTAGCTTCCAGCAACGCGTTTTGCTAATGCTTAGATGTCATCAGATTTGATTGATTTGTTTTCAAGACAATGTGTCTTGGCTTGTTTGATGTTTGAAGGTGAAGGACCGACTGATGATGGGCTTCCAAGGAAGGCTTGTTTGTAGAAGCCACCAGTGCCTATAAACATCGTTCCTCAAAGACCATCCATTCAAACTAATGTTCAGCACCATAAGTATCTTCCTTGTTGATGTCATCGAAGCATCAAGGAAATTGGACAAGTGCAGGATTTGGATCAACTTTTGGATCCGAGAAATAACTTAACGTATAAAGTGCCGTTTTTGGATTTTTCGTGTACATATCACAATCTAGGACAAAGAAGATTGGTGCATCTGTCATGGCACATGGGAGTTTATTGAATATGTAGAGTTTCAAAGTCACAAATCATAAGTTTAGGATTTCATACTAACATGTAGTTAGAATTTATGTCATATATGGTCCCACACGTGAGTGAGGAGTTTTATTTGTCGAAGTGTCTCTTAGACATTGTTGGCATAAAATAGTCAAAAATAGCTGAGGTGGAAGGAGAGTGTCCACGTTAAAGAGCTGTGTAGGACATAATTTTTGGGTAATATTTTTCTGCTAATATGCCACCTGGATTAATTAAGCCCACCCCGATTAGTGTAGATAGACGGTCTAATTTAACCCACCATGATATGTTATAAAGTTATGGTAAACCTCCTACACGTTTCACGTATAAGAGAAGGGTTAATTAGGGGAAATCCTTTATCTTGTTAGGAGTTGGTGGGTATACTTGTCTAAGGGCATTTTGGGGTTTTCTCTTTTGAAAATTGGAATTAGGAGCGGGATCCTTTATTTGTTGAGGGGAGCACTTTCTGTTAGGCATGTGTTTTTTTGAGTAATTGTAAATCGAGCTTAGGCTCTGGGAGAGATCTGGGCCTCTCGAAAGCCATAGGAGTATTTCTTTCTCTGTAATTTCAATTCAATTTTAATCAATCGACACCAGTTTACATCAAGTTATTCATCTTATGTTCATATTAAATTTTACAGTTCGTTCTGGATCCCAATTGGCAAGTTGCTGCCGGAGAAGAAAGCAAAGAACTGGAGGTTGAAAGTCAACGCGAGATGAGAGTGCTCGAAGCTGTCTATCCACGACCATCTGCCATCCCTCCAAAGTTGGTTTACTCGCCCTCTTCTGAATCATATTTCTTCTATTTTTTATTTTTTATTTGTCACATATTTGTCGTTTTAAAGTGCGAATGTCTCTCTTCTTTTTGCAGCCCTGCATCAGCAATGGGCGCAGACGAGCCATATTACAATGATCAGCACACTCCTCTCATCCCCATCACTCCCATTGAAGATGAAGACATGGCACCTGATTCATCATCTATAGCAGCCAATACAAGCTTGCAGGCTCCTGCAACTATGGCTACTCAGTCGGGCAATGGAGGGATGGTCTCTGGGGTCGAACCAGATGTAGTGAGTGCCGCCTATTCTGCTCTGAATGCAGCAATGTCAAACGGCAGTCAAGGAAGCCTGATTGATCCTAACCTGCTCATCAAAATTCTGAGCAACCCAACTTTAATTGAGAAACTAGTGTCATCTACCCAAGGACCATCTGCATCTGGTCCACAAATATCTCAAGCTCTCTCTATGCCCACATTGCCAGCCATATCTGTAGCTGAGCCACCACCACCACCACCACCTGTCCATGGTCGGACCACCCACCTCCCATTCTCGACAGCATCATCTTCCTCCAGTAATGCTCATTATCCTCCAGCAAGCAGGGTGGGACCTGTTCCTGTTCCTGTTCCGGCTTCCAATCTGGCGCCACCAGAAGTGAATCCAGCAAAGAAGGATATAAATTATTACAAGAGCCTGATTCAGCAGCATGGTGGAGAAAAAGCAGAATCAGTGAATAGTAATAATGTAAAAACAAGGGGGGATACGAAAGGGAAAATAATGAAGCCTTGCATCTATTATAATAGTACAAGAGGATGTCGACATGGAGCAAATTGTGTTTTTCAGCACGATTCTTCGTCGTCGCAACAGCAGCAGCGAGTGAGTTTGCCAGATTCGAAAAGAATGAAAATGGATAGTAGGGAGATTAGTGGTACATAAATTGATTCAACGTCCATTTTTGAGTTTGGTGTAAATGGTGCATTGCTGCTTGGGTGGGGTGGGGGGTACTGCCAAAGAAATGGGATCGATTTTTCTCTCTTTTTGATTTTGATATTGTTTTTTCTTTTAATCCAAAATTTTGGTCCCTTCTTTCTCATGTTTTGCTTAACATTTTGTTTAATGGAAAATGCTACCATTCTTATTGTTTCTTTTCATTTACATAATCGTAGATATGGTGTTAACAAATTGAAGATTTTGATAGATTTTAGTTTAATAAATTGTGTATTAACTATGAGTAATTATATACCATGAAAACTAACATAAAAAGGGAACCCATCGACTCCAATTATCATCCATACTAGATCTGACCAAGTGTCCATTTTTAATGCATTTGCCCTGCCCAAGATAAAGAAAACTCATCTTTGTCTCCTACGTCTCTCTCACCCTCCCTTCCGTCAAACCATTGACCTTTCTAGCGAAAACCCCTTTCTCAACAGCACCGGTGAACCCCATCCTACGCACCACCATGGTTATGGTTAAACTTCTCCGTCAAGCACTACAAAGACACAGAGGGGTTAGAGCTGTAACCAAACCACCATAATTACTGTTGGAGCTGAATGTTTTGGGTTTGTTGAACTGAAGGGAAGGGTCACCAGGGAAACTGTAGTTTTGGTCCCTAGAGGAGGTGGAGGGTCGTCGTGGTTGGGTAGGAACTAGAAAGAGAACAAATTGAATGGTTTTGGAGGAAATAGAGAACGAGAATAGTTGCCGGTTAGTGGGGGAGAACGGTGGCCGGTTGAGCCGGAGAACTGTTTGGGTGGAGGTCTCAAGTTAGGGACAATGGACAGAATATATATAAGCGAAGCGAAGGATGGTGTGAGAAATGTAAAATTAGATCTGAACTCGTAATCAGTTTTAATCTCATGTCTTTCTATAAATTATGTTTTAGCGAGGAACTGGTATATCTCTTTAGCATTGACATTCAATTAAGATTGATCAAATAATGAGGATCTCTTTCTTATGTTTCTCACTAAAACTTTCTTTTTCACTGAAACTCAACTCAGAATATTCTTGTAAATAATGGCCAATATCGGGTATATAAATAGTGATTTCAAATCCAAAAGTTAATCATACTTTGACAACTTTACGTAAGGCAAAGTTTGTTTTTTTGGAGAGATAATGAAAAAATTGATAGATAAGTCACTTTTACTTCCACTCTTCATAATCGTACATGAGATTTTCATATTATATTGTTTCTCGTTCATATATAGAGGCTTAATCATTTGAAAACCGCAAATATGTGAGATTCAACTTAAACCACTAATTTAAGATAATTAATTTTATTAATTAATGAAATAATTAAGGAGATGATTATCTTTATTTATTATATCAAAATTAATGCATTAGGAAATTCCATATTTAAATACTCTACTTTTTTTTTCTTCCTATTACCATATTAACATATACATCATCCATACTAAATAAACATATTGTGAACACAATGTAATTACATTTTTGGTCATCATGGTTGCCATTTTATTTCACTTTTGGTCTCTCTGACTAACTCAAGTTAACAAGGTTAGTTAACTTTTTTTCTTTTTTTTCTTTTTTGTTTATTTTATTTGGTCAATAGTAAATTAAAATATTCATCCCTTTGGTTTGTTTATTTTTTTCTTCTCATTTTTTGTCTTTTCTATCATTTCATTTTCGCTTTCATTTTATACCCCTTATTATATTAATTAATTAATGATAATATGAACTCTCAATAGAATATAAATAGCACGATAAGGGTTTCATCATGTTTCTTGAGAGCATGGCGTGGAGATATGGTGTTTCAAGCATGAACATTGTGCAAAAAAAGTGATACCTCTTAAAATTTCAACTATCATGCATGCTTACGTATACTTATACGATGTCGTCGTATCCATCTCGATTCAAAACTGAGAACTTGAAATATTATTTATGTTTTTTTTCCGCTCTTCTTTTATCGATCCCGATGCAAGTTTTATACTTGTATAATGTAGTTGTTAGTAAATTTTGAATAGATGCGAGTAAAAGTATCTAGTATAGATTTGTATACATGATTTTTATCAACAATAACCATAGTATATTATTGATATAGATAATATATATATATATTTGTATGTATTTATGATACTTTATAATATTGTTAAATCCATAAATATTCATTAATGAGCTTATTTTGAAGGTCTCGACGAAAAAATTATAATAGTATGATGTATAATAAAAAAACATACTTTTAATATATATTAGTTAATCTATGATTACATACTTTTATTACGTTAAAAATGTAAAAATAAAAAGTAAGGATACAAACAAATAATTGTGGGAATTCGTGATATTTAATAGTATAATTAAGAAAAAATTGTATTAAAAAGCAACCAACTTTAACTTGATTCCTATTTTAGGGAATCAACTTTCAAAATTATCATTCAAGGGTATGGATCAAAGTTTTTATTTATTTAAGAGTCTGGTTAACCGGTTGAATAGGTAACCGGTAACTTAAAATGATGTGGCAAATCATAAATTAAAAGATTATTTCCTGGAAATTTATATTGCCAAATCATCCCACTCCAAACTCCATCTTACCATTCTCCCTAGTCCTTCCCTCCCACCCATCTTTTCTCCATGCGCCATCTTGCCGTTCTCTTTCCCTCCCGCTTCTCCGACGATGCTTGTCTGCTCTTATTGTTGAATTATGTACCAAAGGAATAGCATAGACTTTAAACAACCAAAATCGAATATGGCTTCCATGTTACATACATATCCACTGTGGATTGATGTGTTCAAGGTTTGATTTTAAATTCGAAACAACAATCATTGAAGGGGTTCTACCCAAGCTTCGTTTAATTTCTTATTTTAGAGTAAAATTCTAATTTTCCCATTAACCATTTTGCTAAATCGTATTGTGGAGAATATGAAAGAGGGCCGCCGGGAGCAGGGGATCATTACCAAAGTTTCCGGAGCCACGGTGATGTAAGGGAAGAAAGATGTAGGGACTAGAGGGAGGAAGACGTTAGAGTAGAAGGAGATGAAGATGAACTCATAGATCAATCTGAAATAGAGCAGCTGTGCTATAGTGACAAAAGAGGGCCAAATACACTTTAACAAACCTCTGGTCTCTCTCGTTGGAGCATCCACCGATTTCCTGAGCAAGGAGATGAAGATTGTTAACTGAGGGAGTAGAGTTTGGTGAGATTTGATTTTGGTGATGAAGCAAGGATAGTTGCAGGTGGTGAACCGACGGAAATGAGGAGGAGGAGACTAAGGTCTAAGGATGGGATTAGGGTTTTTTCAAAAATTAAATGTTTTAATATTAATGTAATTAGGACTTGTACAATATGATGGAGTTATTGCTTTTATATAAAAAAATAATTATGCCATATCATGATTATTAGTGCTATGTCATTTCTTTTATTTTTATTTTTATAATTTTAATAATGACATGRAATCTTAGTTGGCAGATTACTTGGATTATGTGATCATTAATAGGTTAATAGGTTAATCGGGTCCTTAAGGGTGCGTTTGGTACGTTGGACAGGGTGGGACAGGACAGGACAGAA
>NC_037538.1:6738878-6751059 GCF_001531365.2 Cynara cardunculus var. scolymus | reverse complement strand
GATGGCCGCCGCCGCTGCTTCTCCCGATGGCCGCCGCCGCTGCTTCTTCCGATGGCCGCCGCTGCTGCTGAATGTTGTTGTTGTTGTTGATGAATTATTAGGGTTGTAGTGGTAGTAGGACCAGTGTTACTAGAATGCATTTCGTAGTGAAAAAACACTAAACAGCTCACTGGGGGTAAATTGGTCATTTTAACCAGTTCTATCCTGTCCTGTCATGTCTTACCAAATGCTGAACAGCTGTCCTGTCCTGTCCTGTCCCGTCCTGTCCTGTCCAGTCCAGTCCAGTCCTGTCTGCGCACCAAACGCACCCTAAATAAACAAAAAGTTTGCTAAAGACCCTTAAATGGTAATTTTAAAACTTGGTTCCCTAAAATAGGAACAAGTTAAAGTTGGTTCCATTTTATTGTAATTTTCCCTATAATTAAATCAAAAAATATTCAATATTTAGTTCATTTTGAAGGTATTGACGAGATGATTATAATGATATAATTTGTAAAAAGAAAACATATTTTTCAATGTATTTTTGTTCATATACAATTATTTATGTTAATATGATAAGGGTGTAAAATGAAAAAGTGAAAAATATAAAGTAAATCAAATAACTAATTATAAGAATATAAAGTGTAATTTAAAAATATAATAATGATTTGATTTTTAATATATGAAAAATGAAAAAGTGATAAATATAAAGTAAATTAAATAACTAACTGTGAAGCTTTAAAATTTATACATTAAGCTTATAAAATTGTATCTTTTAAAATTTCAAGAATAACTGTAACTCTTCTTTTATAAAAGAGTATAGATAATATATATATATGGGTTTAATCTTTTGTAAAGTCTTAAGTTTGTAAAATCCGTAAAATCCATTTTAAATCACTAATTTAAGATAATTGATGTTATTAGTTGATGAGATAATTACGTTATTTATTAAACAAAAAAAATATCTTTTTAGCAAATTTCACACACACATATATATATATATATATATATATCCTCTCTTATCTAACATACACACGTACAATTAAATATACACATAAAATTAACATAATGTAAACAAGTTTAAGAAATTTTTACTAGAGTGTTCACAATATGTTCACAAGATTCATATGGTGTTCATAAATGGTAGATTTAGATTTAATTTTATTGATTTAGTTGACGTTCACAATATGTTTGAAAGCTATATCAAATCTTGTAGATTTAAAATGTGTTCACAATGTACTCACAGACCATGATAATATTTTCTAAGAAAGTGTTCACAATGTACTAATCTTGTATGCATATTTAATCGTGCACGTACATATATGTTATGAAGAGACGAAAAATGAGAGAGGGAATATGAGAGAGAAGATGAGAGAAAAAGATGAGAGATATTTTTAATTTAAATTAGATTTTATTTTTCAACTAATTTTTTATGGTCTAAATTGAATATTTAAGGATTTCACGAATTAGAAAGTTGATAAAAGAAAGCCCTAAATTGGTCTAAATTTAGCATTTTGAAACATTGAATAACTTGTAGAATAACATGTTAAAGACATTAAGTTATATAACATTAAAAAATATTTAATATTGGACTCATTTCAAACACATTAACTAACGGTATAAAAGCAAACAACTTACTACTTGTGGTTTCCCCCAATGGCTTGCGACGTGGGTTTAGAAGAACTAACCTTAAAGTCTCGAAAAGTCGCAAATCATAAATAAAAGATGATGTACCACATTGGCTTTTGGATTTTTGAACATTTTGTGAAGAAGAAAAAAAAGTAGGATGTGAACATAACCCATTATTTTATGTTGTTGATTTTGCTGCAATTTGAAGAATAGATATATAAAGTTGAGCATTTCTTTTTACAAAAGCTCATTCTTTAACTTCTCATCCCATGGCTCCTCTCCTCTCAGGAGAGTTTCACATCCAGATTGAGTTGCATGACAGAGAGATCATTTCCGTGAAAACCTTGCAGGACAGAGAGATCGTTTCCATGAAGACCACCTCCAACTTGCAGTTGCAAAGGTAGGTTCAAGGCAAAGGTCACCCGAGGGCCCTAAGGGATTAGTCGAGCACAGACTCAACTGGGTAACAAAAAAAATGTAAATTGAGAATGGAAAACCATGATCACTACACATGTTTAGCCTTTCCTACAAAAATGAAAATACACTTCCAGTTTCTTGGGTCATGATTCTCATCTCAAGGATCTCTACAACCAAAGAGACCACACAGGAGAAGCAAGGGAAATATAAAGTAGAAATAGGTTTACAGGTGAATTTTCAAGAGTCATATGCTATTCACATGTGAAATAACCTGTTCCTCTGATTGCCCATCTACTCTTCCAACCAATATTATCCAATATCATCAAGATGCACCGCTCTATAGAAGAAAGAAGATGAAAAAGAGAAGCATGTATGTTTTTAAATCTTAATATTATATATATGATGATGATGTTTGAACCAAATATCAAAAAAAAATTACCAAAAGAAAGAAAAAACCCAAGAAAATGGCACAATGCTGTTTTAAAACAAATACACAAGCAGCCAGACAGACCGACCATTGGAGAAGAAAGAAAGCTTCAACAAGTTCATATAAAACAATAAACAATAAACACACACTCCACCAAAACACAGGGACCAGAAACCATTCTTACATATTCTCACTTGCTGCTTTACAACTTTACCTCTGCCATTTCCTCTCTGTAACAAACACACAAAGCTATCAGCACAACAAAAATAACATAAGCTTTTTGAAGTTATTTGCCACATATTAAGCAGCATAAATATTTTAAGAACCATGAGAATCAATATATGCATTGATGCATATGAAAACATGTAACTGTCAATTACTATATTCATCAATGAATATGTACTATATATGCATTGGCACATATACTCGCTAAAATTCATATACTGTGTATGGATCAATGCATACTGGTTCTCACTCAAACTTTCTCCCACACATACATACATACATGCGTATGTATATACATATATATATATATATATACACACACACACTATATCCTTGTAGTTTGAAAATTAATAAGGTCATGAATCACCTTGACTGCTGTTTCCCTTTGTGCTTTGCAGTGCCTGAGACATGGACCTCTGGATACGAGGCGAACCTTGCCTACCATTTACTGCACCAGGTAAGGAATGTCTCTTTTTCAAATAAATTTCCTTATCTTGCACATCAGGACTTGACCTTGGAGAGCTATTTGCAATAGCTTTTGCTCTTGCAGATTCAGTTGCCTGCATATAGCTTGGGACAGAGCTATTACCACTTGCTTCTTGATAAATGTGATCAGGTCTTGGTGAACCAAAAGAATTTCTTCGCTTCCCAGGTTTAGAATCTTTTGGCAATTGCTCCAAACTATTCCTTAAACCAGAATCAGGGCTAGAAGTTACACTAGACTTCTTGCTAGTCGACCAAGATTTGCGCTTTTGACTGGATACCTTTTTATCGCTTCTAGTCTTCTTAGTGTTAGTTGAGAGCTGGCTAGAAGGCGTTCCCTGTGATTCAGGGACTGTTATATGGCTTCTTGGAGACGCTTCACCTGATGATTTGTATGCTTGGTGAACTGTTTCCTGCTCCAGCTCCATGGGTGCATTAGACTTGTAAACTTGATGGCCAGACTCGGGCTCAAGTTCAATGTCTGCATCAGATGGACTGTTATCGAGGAGCTTTTGTTCAATGTTATTGCCAGGTTTTAGTTTCTCAGTTTCAGAATCATCACCACTGTCGTGTTTTTCAGGCATGAGCAGATCGTCAGAGGTCTTATTGCTACTTGGAAAAGCATGTTCTTCAACATCTATGTTATCATTACCATTCATATCACCAACGGTTTCATCTAAAACTTTAGCTTCCTCCTCAGATTTCTTGTTTCCAGCTTCAGACTGATCTGGTGAGTCAAGTGTGGACGTGATGGACAGCTCCGTCCCACATTCTGAGCCACTGTTAAGAACCACCCTTGAACTATGCACAACCAAATGTTCTTCTCGTTCAACATCTGTCATCACGGTTGCATTTTCAGGAGCAGCAGAATCGATATCTGCAGACAAACCTGCCTCGTTATCCTGATTAAAAGAATCAACTGATTTCAACGGGTTGCTCTTTGAAGTCAGCTCCTCAAACCTCGATTGAGCTGCTATAAACGCTGGATTGCTTGCCTTCCTTGATCCAAACACAGACTTCCTTCCCTCAGAATCTGCTTGGTCTGTAGCAAATCTTTGTGCTGGGGGTTTGGGTTCAGTTTCTGATACGGGTTTCTCAGAAATCGAACTGACCTCAATCTGGGCTCCAGCATTCAGATGCATAGTTTCATCTGGTGAAGAATCAGGCTTCTCCATCGAGTCTGGCGTGCATGTGTTTGCAGGTTGAGGCTTTTCTTCTTCATGGTTTCGTGCATTAGAATCTTGTTCAATATCGATCAAGTTTTCTTGCCCTGCAGATGGCACCGATGCTTCCCCAACATTTGACGTCATATCAGTTGATTCACAATGAAGAGTTACAGTTTCCACCTGGTTTTCAGTGTTTTTAACTTTGTCTTGATCCTGTTCTGGTGCATGTGACTTGACGGTTTCTAGTGAAGACACAGACATCCACCTCTCCAACCAATTCCAAGCTGAATCGGAGTTTAAAGGATCACATTTGATGTTGATTTGCTTAGACCTTGGTGTTGATTCCAGTAGCTTTTTAAGAAAATAAAACATTACTTTACCATCAATTGAAATGAAAAATAGAAGTCACAAAGAAACAAGGAGTTTCAAGTTTTACCTGGCGAGCAAGTTTATTATTTAGTAGCTTCTCGATGGATATATACGATGGATGTGAACTGATTCCTGGATTTTGCAGTCCCTGAAATAAATCAGAATGGGCAAAGAATAATTAATGATAAAAAGAGAAATCAGGTAAATGAAGATAAGAAGGGTAAAAGGTAGCAAATGATAATGAGCATATACACACATTTATATGATCTAAAGGATTCCAAATTTGTTATTAGCTTCTACATGCTTTTTTTACCTTCTCCCCAACTGCCGATCTTTCAGCAGACAGACTAGCATAACGAGCACGAACAAGAGTTTGCATCTTGACAATGGCGTGAACACAACGTAATGTTCCCACAGCATGATTACGGACCAAATGCCCTCGCACAGCAGCTTGCAACTTGACAACATTCTTATGCTTTATCAGTTGTCTCTGAGCCTGAAATTTACATGCAACCATCAATCTGAAGCACTAAACATAATGCTATATCTATGTCAATGCAGTAGCATATAATCGAAAGAAATACACACCAAGAATCTCCTAACAGCAGCCTGGATCACAAGGATGGCTGATTCATCAGGACCTGATTCACATTTAATGTCATCTTCATAAGCAGCTTCGGTCGTGGCTGATTCATCAGGAACAAATTCACGCTTAATGTCATCCTCACAAGCAGCTTCTTTCGTCATAGTTGACACTGTAGAATCCTTGGTAATCGAATTTGACAACCGAGGCATCTCTTCTGTCCATTGATTCTCAGATATCGTAGAATTAACAAGTGCTTCAGAACTAACAGTAACAGGTTCTGAGGTCTCCTTGTTCTCTGAAGAAGGTATTTCAGTAACTGAACTCTCTTTGGTCTCTGAAGAAGGTATTTCAGTAACTGAACTCCCTTTGTTCTCTGAAGAAGGTATTTCAGTAACTGAGATCTCTTTGTTTTCTGAAGAAGGTATTTCAGTAACTGAGCTCTCTTTGTTCTCTGAAGACGGTATTTCTGTCACGACAGTATTGCTCAGAACTCGATGCCTGGCTGATCTTTTCCGAAAACTCCATCCTCGTTTATCAGGACCTTTATTCTGGAGTGGGTTCAAGTAAATTATTAAATTAGTCCGAAAGAAAAAGAAATGAAAACAAGAAACCCATCAACTAGTTTAGCAAGTTACATATTATAGTTTGTTTTTTCCTTGCTTTCTTTGTTTCGGATTGAAAGAGGAAGAGTTGAGTAAATGAAAAATCCAAAGGAGGTTCATGGACAAGGGTAAAGATGTGCGAATACTGGTTATTTTGGAAATTCACTCACTGCATTGTGTTGTTAGCTCAAATTTCTGTAATGTTTTTCTCACCATATGTACTAGAAATTCAAACTAGACTTGATTTCTGTTGTGGGTAAATCATTCAAATATTCAGGTCCCGTTCAGTTTGCGGGATTTGGGGAGATTTAGAATTGGATTCCGTTCCAATCCTCCATTTGGTATAAACAAAAGTCCAGAATTGAAATCCCGGGATTTCAATGAAGACTATATTAGCATTAATCAAGATTTCACTTGTGCAAATTTATTCAGGTTTGTTTCTCGTGTTCCATATTGTTTTCCACTTTTGCATTTTGAAAAGTTCTCTACAGTTCCGTTCAAGAACAAAAAAGTACAAAGAGGAAGGTAAAGTTGATGCCAGATAATATAAAAGAAAAATGCAAACTTGAAAGACAATTGTGGCCTTGGTTTACAATAGATGATGGAAATCAACCAAGTTCATGGAGTAAAAAGACTGTCATGACCTTAGGTTTCCATTAAGTGATATCAAGAAGTAATATACAAGCTCAATCCAAGTCTAGGTTAGATTGGTTAAAAGTTAACCTCCCCCCTCTCCTAAGAAAAAAAGGAAAATTTCCCATTTCTTAAAGAAAACAAATTCCTTTAAAAGTAAATTTTGTGGACTAAACTGAAAATACACCTACTTTTTTATGGTTGACATTGAAGGTAAGAAGGCACTTTTTGGCATGATTTCCTTTTTTGCAATTCGTATGGGTCATTCAATAAAAGAAAATTGTTACAATTTGAGATAATCATCTACATATCTCAAATTAAGGATATCAAATCTAACCTTTAATCGTGGCAATCGTGCTTAATGGTTACATACGCCTAGAAGACAACACACCCTTGTATCAAGTATGATGAGTAGCATATGGCATGCTAGCAAAGCTTTCAAAAAGAATCTTAATGAGCTTAATCCAAATTCAAGCAAGCAAACCAACTAACCCTTAAGCTAACCCATCAAATTAAGCACCAATAAGATTCTTGAGCTCAACCCTATATGGCCTAGACCCTAACAATAGGGTTGACTCGAAATATAAAGGAACTAAATTTGTAACTACAATATCTGATAAATAGACACCTACCCTTAGATCATACAAGCAACTTCTGAACGAATTTAACCAAGCAAAACACCGAGAACAAACTAACATCCAAATCCCTCAAAAACCCACAATTAAATGCAATTCCCAAACTGGAAACAACTTCCTAGATTCCTTTATCCAACATTCTTAAAGTTAAAACATCTTCTTAGATCTCTTTCTATAAAAAAAGGTTCCTTTCTCCAACCTTTCCCAAAAGACAAAGCATCAATCTCTGAAACATCAGGTCTCCATCATCAGCTTCAAGACTTGATTTAAACTATTTATCCACGAATACAAAATAAGAACGAATTTAACCTAAACAGCCACCAAACCCAAAATCGCGATTTCAACCTCAAAAAACATCCACAAACACAAGTTTTATAGATTCAATTATAATCCAACGGAACCCTTTTCTCCAGCATTCCTGGAGCCCTTGAAACAAAAATTCCAAGTTAGAACAATCAAACATCCACAGAATACACCAGCTAATAAAAAAAAGGGTTAGCAGCTATTCAACTTAATTCAACCTAACCAGATCAAAATCAAGATCTCAAACCCCAACACAGCAAAACTGACGAACAAAATCTGAACACAAGCACGCACACATCTCAATTCTCAAATTAGACAAACACCCATTTCGGATCAATCAAAAACAGTGAATTAATACTATGTTGGAAAGAAAGAAAAACAACTTTTGTAATGAAGAATCACAAGGAATCGAGTAGACATACACTCCCTATTTCAAAAACTAGATAGACATTTATTTATACCTGGGAAGAAGCATCAATATCATCTTTATCGACAGATTCATCGCTACCTCCACAAGAAATGATCTTGAAGCAAGATGTGGTGGATCTTCCCATGTTCTACGGTTATAACCAGCGTCGATCAGGTAGTCTCTTTTTGTGCTGCTCACTCACATTTCAGAGTGTTTTTCGTCATTGTTGTTGGAACTTGCACCGGATAGAGAGAAAGGGGTATTTAAGGAAGAACACCACCCCTAAACATACTCCTCCAATCTAGGTTACCCATTCTCAAAAAATATAAATAAAAATTACATTCATCATTATATCATATCAACTTTTCTAAAATAATTTCTAGAAAATATTAATAAATTTGATTTTGATATATATATATATATATATATATATATATGGTTGGTTTCGTTGATAAGAAGAGTTAATGAGAGAAGTATAAGAAGGTATCTCCATCCTTGAATGCAGATTAGAATAAGATGTACCGAGATGCATTGGATCAATCACCGTATCAAGCACGATTCATGGATGAGTTTGAGGTTAAAGATGATTAATGATTCAGATTCATTCTTACATTTCTCACATTAACTCTCTTTCTTACACATAAGTGGAGATTCAAACAAGATAATCTTCATTTTACGAAAACGCGAGAACACCATTACCACATGTGATAATACACGAGAAGGGACCTGTTGGTGTGTGAACATCATGTCTTGTGACTTACGTCGCACCAAAGTCATCTGCGTCTATGATTTAGTATCACATGTGATGGTCTTGATGAATGATAGTATCACATTAATAACACATTTATCATATGCAATAATACATGTGAGGGGGGCTTAGGGCCTGTTTACTTGAGGCTTAATGAGCTTAGTGGATAAACCGGCTTATTCGCATAGACAAGCAAGGCTGTTTACCTTGGGCTTATTCGCTCAGAAATGGGCTTATTCGCCCAGATGAAAAACCTGTGTTGTCCAGGTTAAGCCAATGTAAAAGACTTGCCTTACCCTTACACAATMGTCGCGCCTCTCTCAMCTYMSRKCTCTTCTCCATCGATCCAACACCCTATTGTTGCGCCTCTCTCAACGCAAGACCTTCGAGCTCTTCTCCATCGATCGACTGTTGCTCTCTTCTCCATCGATCGACTGTTGCTCTCTTCTCCATCGGTTGTTGGTCTCTTCTCCATCGATCGACGGATGTTGGTCTCTTCTCCATCGATCGACGGCTGTTGCTCTCTTCTCCATCGATCGATGGATGTTGCTCTCTTCTCCATCGGTTGTTGCTCTCTTCTCCAAAATCGATCGATTAAGGTATTTGCTAATGTTAATTTTTGCTGTTTGTTTAAGGTATTTGTTGTATGGCATTTGGTGATTATGAGTTTTGGTTATGTTCTTTGTCCTACTTAGGTTTTAGGTTACAATGACTGTGAAGCATTTGGAAATTAGAAATTGGGTATAAGAAATTTTCGATTTCAAGCTGTTGTTTGCACCTTTAGTTGAGTAGTAAATAGAGATTATGGTATATATCATGGAAACAAGAAATTTCAAGTTGTTGTTTGTCTTTTTTAGGTATTTGTTGTTTGCTCAGGGGTAAATTGGTTATTTTTGTTATTCAGACAGAAAAGTAAGCAACAACATAAATTTATCCAGACAGACAAATTTATCCATACAAGACTTAATAGAAAAATTGGTAAACAGCCCCTTAGTGGTGTAAGGGCGACCTGGCCCGCAACTTAGATCATGCCAAAAGTTGTTCGCATCTCTGATTTAGTACTATATGTGATGAAATAATAATATCATATGTAATCATTCATAGTAAAAAGGGTGTTCTCACATTCTCCTACAATGGAGATATTCTCGTTTGAACCCTCCCCCCTATGTGTGTGTGTGTGTATTCACAATGACGTTGTGGGACTCGAGTACCTATGAGGAGAATCCATAAAGACCCAAGGCTTATTTTATTTTTTTGAAGATAATAGTATCACATGTGATTGTCTATAGTAAAAGAGTGTTCTCGCGTTCTCTTAAAATTGAGTTATTCATATTTGAACCATTCTCACACACATACACACACACACATATATATATATATATATATATATATGTGTGTGTGTGTGTGTATGTGTGTGTATGTATTCAGACATTGCAGGACTAGAATCCGTGATATGTGAAGAGAATCCACAATGACCCAAGTCTTATTTTATTTTCTTGGAAGGATGTTCCAATATACGTCTGGAATTGAGCTCTGAGCAGATAGGATATTCCACCACATCTCCTGAGATCTCAACCATTACACCACAACCTTTGTATTTACGCGAGTCTTATTGTCATTTGAGTTAAACACATAAAGTTCTGATTTCGGGCATTTAAATAAAAAAAATGTTTGTTTTTAAAAAAATTGTCATTTAAATTGGAAAAAGAGTAATTTTAAATCAACCAAATGTATCATTAAAAATGGAATATAATTAGCAATTAACATGAATTAAAGCAAAAAAAATATATTAGTATTATATAAGATAATTAATGAGTGGATTATGATTGGGATGTAAATAATAAATATGTATTAATTGGTAAGTAAATGAGCATGAATGAATATATATGGTTGTTGATATCCACCTCTGTTTATTAAAACGAAGTGGCACCGCAATAGGAGACACGAGAACGAGCAGTGATGTACTATTTCATTTTTACAACACCACCTCCCAAACTATCACTTAATTACAATTTCCCACCTCTTCTATCACTCTTGTTATATAATTATTTTTTATATTATTTCATTTATGTCCAGGTTAATGCTATGATCTACATTTAAATGAACGAATATAAATAGAAAAACTTTTGTTTGTTTTTACTGTTCGTTTGTTCGATTAAGTTAAACGAACGAACAAAAACAAGCCTTCATTTGTTTGGTTCGTTTAAGACCCTAGAATATAAGTGAGGTTAAATGGGGAAGGGTTTTCTTGTAAGAGTTTAAAAAAAAGGGGGCAGTTTGCTATTTAAAGAAAATACAAGGAGGATATATGAAAGTTTTGGGGTGCGAAGACAGAGAAACATGTGGATAACGAAAAAGTAAACTTGTTTGACAGCTGTTTTGTCATGACGTCCCATGTGGATATTATACCGTTTTTTCTTTTTTCGGAACGTGAACTGATTTTAATAGTAAATTACGTTCATCCTTCTTAAATATGTTTTATAATATGGTGATATTATCCGCATTTTTACATGAAGTAAATTTAAGTTAAATCATACGTGGTTTTAACTGCCTTTTATAACTGTAAGTGTTTTGATCAATTTCTATATACTTTAACTAATTTCATTTGACTATGAAGTAAACGTTAGAGGTAAACATCGAAGTAAACCTCTAGTGATCTTGAGTGAACTCGAATTGACAACTAATAAAAAGCTAACTTAATGTTTAAACAACTGAATTTTGATTTATGATTGAAAAAAGAGACATTTTGTTTTCCGGACATGTTTTCATTTTGTTTTTGTTAAAAAGAACCCATCCTCTTTACATTATCAAAATATAAAAAAGCATGCCTTATTTTTTGAAGGTTGGTAGAATCCCTTGTTAAGCAAAAAATAACAATGAGACAAATATAATAGCTTAACTAGTAAGACATTGAATTTACTTAATAGTTTCACTTGGACCATGAAGGTTTATTTAAATGTCAACTTCGATATTTCGTAAAATTAATCAAGGTGTAAGCTCGTTTAAAATATTCACGACGATCCAAAAATTACAATAGTTTTAGTTTTAAATTGTTTTAAAAATATAACATTTTGGCATTAGTTTTAGAACCAACTTACCTTTTTACCCTTATTATATTACTTAGAAATCAACAACATTAATCATTTAATTGTGGTCCACAACTTTTTTGTCTCTACTTAAAAAAATATTTTAGACAAGACGAATATAATGATGGCAATAAGTAAACAAAACACAAAAAAACACACACACACATACATATACATATATATATATATATATATATAGACTTGGGATCATGTGAGACCAGTAGTTTTTCGTGAGACCCGTAGTTTTTTGTGAGACCCGTAAGAACAATTCTCAACCATTGGATTAGATTTACAATCGTCAGATCTGAACATTCATAAACGCCATGAGACTTCCCAATAATTACATAATTGTCATCTTGCAACTTTAGGACATTAGATCATTAACTTATAAACTTGAACAATGAACATACATTGGTCTTACGGGTCTCACGAAAAACCCTTGGTCTCACGTGAACCCAACCATATATATATATATATATATATA